>NC_057386.1:48509071-48722818 GCF_019320065.1 Cervus canadensis | reverse complement strand
TCTTGATTTTGTTATTCTCTTTCCTCTCGTTAAAAGTTGTGTTCATCTTAACACTTTATAATAAAGATATACCTTTCGAAAAAATTTACACTGCACATCAAATGAAAGTTCCCTTTGGATTTTACCCAGTCTGCTGGCCTTCTGCCTTCCCTGCTCCTCAGATGTATCCAGTCTAAATGTTTCTTTAACTGCATTTGCTTGTCTTTTTTTTTTTTTCAATTATTTTTATTAGTTGGAGGCTAATTACTTCGCAACATTGCAGTGGGTTTTGTCATACATTGACATGAATCACCCATGGAGTTACATGTATTCCCCATCCCGATCCCCCCTCCCACCTCACCCCCAACCCGATTCCCCTGGGTCCTCCCAGTGCACCTGGCCCGAGCACCTGTCTCATGCATCCCACCTGGGCCGGTGGTCTGTTTCACCATAGATAATATACATGCTGTTCTCTCGAAACATCCCACCCTCGCCTTCTCCCACAGAGTCCAAAAGTCTGTTCTGTACATCTGTGTCTCTTTTTCTGTTTTGCATATAGGGTTATCATTACCATCTTTCTAAATTCCATATATATGTGTTAGTATGCTGTAATGTTCTTTATCTTTCTGGCTTACTTCACTCTGTATAATGGGCTCCAGTTTCATCCATCTCATTAGAACTGATTCAAATGAATTCTTTTTAATGGCTGAGTAATATTCCATGGTGTATATGTACCACAGCTTCCTTATCCATTCGTCTGCTGATGGGCATCTAGGTTGCTTCCATGTCCTGGCTATTATAAACAGTGCTGCGATGAACATTGGGTGCACATGTCTCTTTCAGATCTGGTTTCTCAGTGTGTATGCCCAGAGTGGTATTGCTGGGTCATATGGCAGTTCTATTTCCAGTTTTTTAAGAAATCTCCACACTGTTTTCCATAGTGGCTGTACTAGTTTGCATTCCCACCAACAGTGTAAGAGGGTTCCCTTTTCTCCACACCCTCTCCAGCGTTTATTGCTTGTAGACTTTTGGATAGCAGCCATCCTGACTGGAGTGTAATGGTACCTCATTGTGGTTTTGATTTGCATTTCTCTGATAATGAGTGATGTGGAGCATCTTTTCATGTGTGTTAGCCATCTGTATGTCTTCTTTGGAGAAATGTCTGTTTAGTTCTTTGGCCCATTTTTTGATTGGGTCATTTATTTTTCTGATTATAGTTTTAGCAACATCAGCAGAGAATATTTATTTTCTAAAGTCCAAATTTCTGAATTTCATTCTGAAGTGGGTCATTGTCCAAAACACCTTATACTGTTAATATGGCTTATTTTTATGCAGTTTTCATATGTCACAGGGTCAAATCTTATCCCTTATAACTTGATTATTTATATATTAAAAATAAATATATATATTCATATAGGACATGATTTACCCATAAAATGGTGTTATTCCTTTTACCCAGAATAGTTTAATATATTTGGAATTGGGAGAAGGGAGACCAAAAAAAAAAACCCTTTGAGACTGTGAAAGTGATAAAGGGTAAGTGGTTCAGTTGTGTCCAACTTTTTGTGACCCCAAGTACTATAGCTTGCCAGGTTCCCCTGTTCATGTAATTCTCCAGGCAAGAATACTGGAGTGGGTAGCCATTCCCTTCTCCAGGAGATCTTCCTGACCCAGGGATCAAACCTGTCTCTCCTGCATTGCAGGCACATTCTTTTACCATATGAGTCACCAGGGAAGTCAAGAATAGCAGAGGGGGTAGCCATTCCCTTCTCCAGGGGATTTTCCCCACCCAGGGATTGAACGTGGGTCTCCTGCATTGCAGGCAGATTCTTTACCATTTGAGTACCAGGGAAGCCCAAAGTGAAAGCGTTAGTCACTCAGTTGTGTCCAGCTTTTTGCAACCAGATGGACTGTAGCCTCCCAGGCCCCTCTGTCCATGGAATTCTCCAGGCAAGAATACTGGAATGGGTAGTCATTCCCTTCTCCAGGGGATCTTCCCAACCCAGGGATCAAACTCCAATTTATTTTTGCTCAAGGAATCAAATTTAAAAGTTGTAATAAGAGATTGTATTGTTTACAACTTCTATTTTCTCTGCAAATAGAAGATAGGCAGTTTTTGTGGGGAATTGTAATAAAATTCCCCTCCATGGATCCCAGCCTGTTGCGGCAAAGTGGCTTGCGTAACTCAAGCTGTGAGCCGTGCTGTGCAGGGCCACCCAAGACAGATGGGTCACATGGAGAGTTCTGACACAGCGTAGGTGCACCGGAGGAGGGAAGAGCAAACCGCTCCAGTATTCTTGCTGCGAGAACCCCATGAACAGTATGATAAGGCAAAAAGATAGGAGCCCCAGCGACATGAAAGACACTTGCTCCTGGGAAGGAAAACTATGACAAACCTAGACAGCGTATTAAAAAGCAAAGACATCACTTGGCCAACAAAGATCCATATAGTCAAAGGTGTGGTTTTTCCAGTAGTCATGTATGAATTTGAGACTTGGACTATCAAAAAGGCTAATTGCCAGAGAATTGATGCCTACGAATTGTGGTGCTGGAGAAGACTCTTGAGAGTTTCTTGGACTGCACGGAGATCAAACGAGTCAATCCTAAATAAAGGAAGTCAACCCTGAATATTCATTGGAAGGACTGATGCTGAAACTGAAGCTCCAGTACTTTGGCCACCTGATGAGAAGAGCCGACGCTTTGGAAAAGACCCTGATTGAGGGCAGGAGAAGAAGGGGGTGACAGAGGATGAGATGATTGGATGGCATCACCAACTCAATAGACATGAGTTGGAGCAAACCCTGGGTGATGGTGAAGGACAGGGAAGCCTGGGATGCTGCAGTCCATGGGGTCACAAAGAGTCAGACACAACTTCGTGACTGAACAATAGCAACAATGATAAAATTAAATTTGCCTTATTCCTCTGTTATTCAGATTAACGAATAATGCATTTCCCTATCTCCATTCTACTTCTACTGCCTCTTCCTTCCATCCAGTTGACAATCACTGCATGTAAAGGGAAATGCTACTGATACAAGAGCATATTGTGCTTACGAAGGTAAAAAGGCAGGAAAATGGTTGAGAACCATTCTATATACTCTAAATTCAAAGTAGATTACTTCACCAGAGAAGTTACTTAATTGTTTTTCTTAGTATATCGTCATGAATAACCAAAGTTTCTTTGCTGGGTTTACTTTTTGCCTTAGGACTTTCTAAATGGGTTCGACAGTTGATTCAGCACCATTCAACCTTTGAGAGTGCACTGGAGTCCTTGGCTGAATTTTCCAAAAAGCACCAAAAGGTCGTTGCTGTGTCCAAAGAAGACAGAAAATCTATACAGGACAATGAGTCTACACTTGGAGTGGCTTGTTCGAAGGATAGTACCTATTTTTTAGAAGCAGCAAGCCATTTATCACCAGAATATGCTATGGAAGGTAAAGCAAAAATGTGTTTAAAACTACCATATCCTAAAATGATAATGAAAGTCCCATCTTTACCAAGAGGCATCGTCTCCAAAAAGGAGAAAAGTATGAAAAGTTCTACCCATTTACATTTAGTAGAGAAATCTCATTATATTCAGTGAAATGATACTTGTTATGCTACAGATTAATGTCCTTAAATATGTTGGTTTGTAATATAAGGTGTTATCATAAAATAATGAAATAGTGTAGTGTATTGGAATGGGAACAAACTTTTGTCAGAGACCTATACATATTTTCTGGTTTTCCACTAAGAAGCTTTGCCGCTAACTGTGACCCTCTGAGCAAGTCACTTAACATTTTGAGTCTTAATAGGAGAAGGAATATCTGCCTACCTGTCCCTCCAGGTTGGGTTGTAAAGATCTAATAAGATGATATATATCACAACTTTGTAAAGAACTGTACAAATGGTAATTTTTTCTAAAGGTGATATTAAAAACTGACCTAATTTATAGATACTTGTCTTACATGAATTATTTATTTAGAGACGTGAAAGTCATTTATTCCAAATGATAAAAAAATAACATTTTAAAATATCAGAATATGCTAGATTAGAATATAATTTGAAAAGTTAGAATATAATTTAAATAGAGTATAATATATCAGGAGTTAGCAAATTATGGCCTATGGACCAAATTTGGCCTCTCTCTGATTTTGTTCGTAAAGTTTACTGGCATGCAGTCAGTCACTTACATATAGTACACAAGAGCAGAGTTAAGTAGTTGTATATATTACACTAGAATAGCATAATTGAGTAGTTGCAACAGATACTATATGACCCACAAAGTCTAAAATATTTATTGTCTGGCCTATTACAGAAAAAGTTTGCTAAACTGTGTTCTAGATCATTGGATATCATTTTAATTGTTTTATTTAATATATAATAGTTGTTTAATATATCAGTTTTTAAGTATTTATTTTATAGTCTATGCTTGTATCCTAACTAAATGTTATAGTGAATTCTAGGCCATTATACTGGTAATCAGGAAACCTAGTTTCTAGTCCAGGTCTGATTACCAACCAATTTTATAACTTCAAGCAAATATCTTAGTCTTTGTGGTTGTCAGGTTCCTTTTTTTTTTTTTTTGGTTGTCAGCTACCTTAAGGGAATTAATCTGGGTTAGTTTTTCTCAATCACTGGTTAGTGGATTTTTAAGGCATTTTTTACAGCCTCTTTCCTCCTTTACTCAGCCTTCTTTCTTTTCCTTTTTACCCTTCCTTTTCTTGTTCTCTTCTGAGGTCCCTGGTGTGGAATTTGATAGTTTACCAGACAGCATTATAACTTGGGCTAGGAATCACCGGAGACCTAAGATTCCTTTCAGAGTTAATATGTTGTACTCTACATTCTAAAATGGAAGTCCTGCTACTGCTTGTTAGGGGCTCTGAATTATGTGTCCTATACAGTTATTTCAGTATTTCTAGCAAAAATCACTTTTAATGTAACAATTATGATGTTAGGAGCAGAAGGTTAACACTCTTATGCTCTTATATTTGTAGATGATCCAGAATTATTAGAAGAGTCTGCCCTGGCAGTAGGAGCAGAAAGAATTGTGATATCCAGATCCACAAGCCCAACCTTCAGCAAACAAACAGACCGAGTTAGCTGGTCTGGCAGTAATTTGGGGGGGCAGTATCTCACTGATAAAATTCTGACTGGAACCCCTGTGGTTAGGTCATCGGAGGACTGTGCCTCTACTTCTTCCACTTTCAAAACAGAAAAGAAATGTGAAACAGTTTTGCCACTCACTGATAAATATGAGTCCTCATCTCTGACAGTAGACACATCATTTGGAGCATGCCCTCAATCAGAAACCATTGTTCCATCTGCAAGCGTTGATGCTACTAACCTGAATTCAGAAGATCCAGCAATTCAGTTGTCTGTAGTAAGTGAAGAAGCTGAACCTTCTGCTTCAGATACAGCTTCTGAAACAGAAGCAGATGAGTCTATCTATTTTACACCTGAACTTTATGACCCTGTAGATACAAGTGAAGAGAATGAACTAGCTGGAGCTGAGAGAGACAATAGATTGACTAATAGTTCAAACTGCATTTTAATTGAAGATCTTTTTGAAATTAAAACTACAAAAGGAGTGGATTCAGTTGGAGAAATGGAAGCTGAGGACCAAAGTTGAAAAGACTCATGCCTATTTAAGAAAGTAAAGTTGATGACCTTGGTAGTAATGTAAAAACAACTCATAAATGAATTGGAACTGGGACAATACTCAGGAAATGGATATAAAGAACTTTAAACAGTCTCCTTCCAAAAATAAAGATGTGTTCCCTGGTGTTAGGTAATAATACTTAACTGTCAAGCTATAAGAACATACCCTCATGCATATATTCAACTATATTGTAAATGATAATTTATATATTGGATAAGTAGCATGGTTTTGGGGGACTTTTTTAGTTTGAGATATATTTTTCACTTTAATCCAAAGACTATATTATGGTTAAAAATACAAGTTTTACTACTCTTGAGTTTTAATAAATTTTTTCTTAAAAGATATTTTCCTTCAAGAAGTTTTTCTCTGCTAAATGCTATATTGAATTAATCAGTTTGGAACATATGTAGTTTCCTAGTGCACTTTAAATTTCACATGAATATTTGTTTTTATAGTCCTCTTCATCCATTTGTTTTCATACTGATATGTAAAAATTAATAGCAATCTAATCCAGTCACCCATGGATCAAAGATCAGTCTGAGATTTTTTTTTTTAGAAGTCACAGTCTTCTTGAAAAGTATATTCCTATATTAAACTGCCTAATTATAAGTAATTAAGAATTAAGAAAACTACGTGCATTTCTAATTGAAATTGTTTTTTGTTCGTTAAACCTAAATCAAGCATGTTTTAAACAAATTTATATAAAATCATAAGATACCAAATTAAGGACTCCAAATTTTCAATTCTGATTGTTTAGCTTCATTACCATTGTGGAAAATGTGATCTTTTCTAGCTGAAAGGTTTCAATTATGCAGCCAAGATAGGAAACTTCAAATATAAATTTAATAAGTAAACCCAAACATGTAACAGTAGCTGAAAAATGTTCTGTGGTATCTCAGTAATAAGCCTTTCTGTAGATTTTGACTCTGTGTTTTTATGAATGAAGCTGTACTTCTGATTAAAAATGGTTATAAAAGAAGCTCTTCTCTGACATCATTCCAAAAATACATTGACCGATCTTTTCCAAGAAACATCTGTTATTCAGTAGACATTTAGGCTTCTTGTGAGTGATTTGAATTGAAATATTATGAGTTGTTCAAGTTGTGGATGTGTTTCATTATTTTCAAGTCAAAATTCTCTGAAGTCAGGTATCTTTTTATTTGGGATAGTGATTTATTATATATGAATATATTTACTTTCATTTCAATGGCATTTAGATTGAATACAGCTTAATTGTTTCTATAGCATTGGATGTTACAACTCAGCATAATTCAAAGAAATTTAAATGGATAATTTACCAGTTAAAGATCATATCTGTAGATTGGGATATATTCAGTCCCATCTAATATTAGATTTTTTTCTTAGGTGATCAGTAAAAAGTTTCAAACACTGGATTAGAAGGTAATTTCTAAATTGTTTTGAATGGGTGAAATCATTTGTCCTCTTTGGCGTAGTTTCTAATCCACAGATAAAGGGTAGGGTGACAGTAGGAAAAGAGCCAGGTGGAAGGCAAGAGACTTGGGCTCCATTCTTGGCTCTGCCACTAAAATTTGCCAAGTCATGCCCTTCGGGGAATTAGTTTCATCTGTGAAATGTGTAGTTTGATACTATAAAATCATGCAAATCCCTTTCAACCTTAAAAATCCATAATTTAAAGGAGTATGTGTTGATATTTTATTCTGAATCAATTTTCATTTGCTTTGTTGCAAAATGCTTAAAGCAAACCATTTGTATAAAAATAACATGAATAATTGTATGAATATGTGCATAATAACCTAGGAAGGAAAATATTTTAACATTGCTATGATTGAAATATTCCTGAATGCTTAAAATTGTCTTTAGAAGAATTGGTAAACTACTGGAGAAGAACCAAGTACAGCATTTTTTAGTCATATCTTAGTGTGATTATCCAAAGGAAAGAAAGTGAAGGTGTTAGTCACTCAGTCGTGTCTGACTCTTTGCGACCCCATGGCCTGTGGCCCACCAGGCTCCTCTGCCCATGGAATTCTCCAGGCAAAAACACTAGAGTGGGTAGCCATTCCCTTCTCCAGGGAATCTTCCCAACCCAGGGATCAAACCCAGGTCACCTGCATTGCAGGCAGATGCTTTACCATCTGAGCCACCAGTGTTATTATCCAACTCAATCTCAAAATACCATTCCTTTCCCTAGATATAATTCTTGCCAAAATCTAATTTTCTCCAAGGCTAAAAATTTCAGTTACTGAGAATGTACATAGAGATGTGGCACAAGCTTATAGTAATCCCAAGTGGTGTTTCAAAAATTTTGTACAATGATTCCACAGTTGAAACAGGTATATCTTCTCCTCAGATCACAGCTTTGACCAGGATGGTTTTGCAAGAAGTAAAGTACTAGGTCTTTATAAGGAGTATGAGGTAGGACATTTTCATTAGTGATAAAATACTTTTTAAAGAGATATTTTAGAAAGTTCAAGTTAAAACATATAAAAGCATTTAAAAGAGTATCTGACTTTTGGCAAATCCTCAGTTATTACTTGGTAAATCAATCATATATGTGGAGCACACTCTTGCTTTATATGGAGTCTTCCCTAATGATGATAGATATATAGATAGGTGATAAACTGACAATAAAGAATCATTGTATAGTAGCTCAGTTCTGTCGCTCAGTTGTGTCTAACTCTCTTTGCAACCCCATGGACTGCAGCACGCCAGGCCTCCCTGTCCATCACCAACTCACGTTCCTCAAGTCGGTGATGCCATCTAACCATCTCATCCTCTGTCGTTCCCTTCTCTTCCTGCGTTCAATCTTTCCCAGCATCAGGGTCTTTTCCAGTGAATCAGTTCTTCGCATCAGGTGGCCAAAGTATTGGCCACCGATGAATATTCACGACTGATTTCCTTCAGGATGGACTGGTTGGATCTCCTTGCAGTCCAAGGGACTCTCAAGAGTCTTCTCCAGCACCACAGTTCAAGAGCATCAATTCTTTGGTGCTCAGCTTTCTTTATGGTCCAACTCTCACATCCATATGTAACTACTGGAAAAACCATAGCTTTGACTAAACAGATCTTTATATAGTAATAAGGAGAAGTCATTTGGCTAGTTTATTTTTTAAGGCTTTTGAGATATTTAAGACAGAAGTTTTTTCATCATGTAATTTGCCTTACCCATTCAATGCAAATTAAATAATTATCTAATAATTTATTTAAGGACTAAAAATACATAGAGCATACAGGCCACGAATCAGCAAAATGACCAGTTGGAGAAAGGGCTTGATTCATGGAAGAAAGGTACATTGTAAAGAGCAGATGTTTCATGACTTTCAATATTTACATGAATCATTTAAAACTTTTAATAATTATGTTAGAAATTAATGATAATTCTTTATGCTACTACTGTGCATTTAATTATTACGTGGTTTTTAATTTGATACTGTTTTCCAAGTTCACGTAAGACTTTGTGCTTTATTCTTTCTTGTCTTCTTTCTATTTAAGGCATTAATTTTTTGAAGGCTTTTCCATGTTGTGTTTCTACAATATGACCTTGTGCTATGTTCCTATAGTTAAACACATTCAAGCTACTTAATTCTTTGGAATTGCTTATAAAACTTCATGAAATCGAAATGCCTATTGTAAAATCACTTGGAAGATTGGTTATTGTCATTTAATCTCTGATGACATTTTTTGGATAGTTGCTTACTACACAGTTCTTGCTCGAGATCTTTTTAGCCTCAGATTTATCAGCATGCTGCACAAGATTTTAGTTTAATCCTTATGAATTTGTGGTAGATTCTTGTCTATTTCCATAGACAAATGCAGTCAATTTTTTGTAAATAGAAAGGCAGTATTAAAACTGAACTTTTTCATAATAAAAAATAAATTTAAGACCACATCAGACAGCAAATGCCTAAGAAAGCTAAAACTAATATAAAGTAGCTATATAGCAATTAAACATAAAGACATCACTTCAGGAAATGGAAATTTAAATAGATGACCTAGGCTTATGATTTTCTAGGCTTAAATGATTTTCATGTCTACTAAAAAAAAAGCATTTTGTTTCTTAAGGTTTCATTTGATAGACCATTAGCTACCTGGCTTCCTGTACTTTACAATGGGGCCTTGTTATAATATCCATGTGATCTGAGCCAGTGGATCACCTTATTGGTGAAACCATCTTATAATGAAGTAAGTAACTTCATTGTCCAGTAACTAAACTCCTGGACAAGATCCAAAACAACCCATCTTATACCAAATTCCACTCTGTAATAAACAAGTTTCAACATATTGCAAGGAAAACAAAAATTATATGAAACTTACTGTTCCCATAAATTTAACTTTTGAAAATCTAACAGTAAATTCTGATTAAAAGGAATATTTGTTAACAAGGCACAAAGAGGTAGGTATTTTAGTACACTTTAAAACTTTATTTTTTTATTTTGGTCCTCCTTTTAAAAGCAACTTTTGTGATTTTGATTCTCTTGTGCTTGTCCCAAAAATGTCATCATTACATTAAATTATTTTATGTCAGTATTTACAAAGCTAAATTCAAAATGTTTCGTCTCCTTGCTATTACAAAGTACTAATTGTACCAGTACCATGTCATTTATGTAAACTAAGTTAGATGCCATCATCTTTTATATATGATACATATATAGTTGAAAAGATTTAGAGAGATGTTAAATACTGATTGTTATTATTTTGGATCAAGTATTATCTTGGTACATTTTCAGACTTTTCAGACTTCCCCTTTTTTTCAGTGTTATGATATTCCTATTTAAATACTAACTATTCTTTCAAACATTGATCTCTTTTATTGTATCTGTTGTAAAAGGACCCAAGTAATTCACCTTGCCACTCAGGATTTTATTGCATGTGAAGTTGAACTATTACCTAAGGCAGAAGGCAGTAGGAAATATTAAAAAAACACTCTGTGCCATCCTTAGTGTGTGCCGGACTGTGCTTAGTCGCTCAGTCGTGTCTGACTCTCGGCGACCCCATGGACTGTAGCCCACCATGCTCCTCTGTCCGTGGGGTTTCTCCAGGCAAGAATACTGGAGTGAGTTGCCATGCTCTTCTCCAGGGGATCTTCCCGACCCAGTGATCAAGCCCAGGTCTCCCACATTGCAGGTGTTTTCTTTACCATCTGAGCCACCAAGGAAGCCCCATCCTTAGTGTGGGCTTACCTAAATTACAGTAAGATGGATTGATGTATTAATATTCCTGTATTTCAGTCTTTAAAGTTGATTGGCAATATACATGGGTGTTACCATTAGACATGGAAACATATTCCTTTCATCTGCTGACTTACTTTGAACAAGTTATTTACCTTCTCTGAACTTCTGTATTTTCACCTTTAAATGTTAATAATTTCATAAAAAATATAGATCAAACATGGGTATCAGATACATAAAAGCTTTTCTTTTAATGTCAGACAAGGAAAAGGTAACAATTTGGAGTCAAAAGTATGAGTTTGAGTTTTGGCCCTACTGAGTGGCCTTGGTCATATAATTTTAACTCATTGAGCCTCAGCTTTATTTTCTGGGAGTGAAAAAAGTGAGTAATATCTACCTAAGAAAAGTATTGTGATTAAATGAGATGATATGCAATATGTGAAAGTACTTTATAAATTTTGAACCACTGTCCAAGTAGTAGTTGTTAGGAAACTTCAACAATAGTATAACTGTTACCTCAGTATCCTGAAATTGCACTTTCAAAAGGACTAATAAACCTATTAGAATTTGGTCCAAGTGCTGAAAGGCACAATTGAGCTTCGTTAAAGATTCTATGTGGTTATTCTTTGACTAGCAAGACTTAAGTATTGTGAAAATGTATTTTCCATTTTTTCCATTTCATTTTTATATCTTAAAATATATGCACGTTTCAGTGTAAAAAAAAAAAAAAAGTCATCAATAGAACGCTGAAATCTGTAAGTTGCACTGAGGACATTCTATGCAAGATCCGTAGGGCAGGGAGTTCTGTTGGGGGCAGGGGGTGGTCTGTGTTGTTTATTGCTGTACTCCCAACATTGTATTTACTGACTGAATTAATTGATACATTCGATTAATTGTGTATTTCTGTTAGGACTTTATATATGCTACTTGGCTCTCATAAATGCTTATTTCATTTGACTAATTTCTAGACTCTAGTGACCATTTTCTTTCCAAATTTGTTATTCTCATTGCCCTAACAGCATTAAATCCCTCATACTTTTTCTAATCCTTTAGCTGTGGGCCAGAGATTGTCTTTTCTCTTTCTTTTTTCCCAAAGTGTGTGATTTTACCAATTTTAACCTACAAAGAATGTTGGATCTTTGTACATTCTGTTTGAGATGTCCATAAACAGCACTGTCCTTCACAGTTGTATTCTAAAATAGGAATTGAATTTCATGTTAACTAATTGGTTAGCCAACATGACAGCTTTCTTGTTAACCTTTTAAGCCCATTGTTACCCTGGGACAAAGTTAGTTTTTCCTGCCTTTGTCCCAATGTAATATTGATTGTATGGAATTGCAATTGTTGAGAAGTCTGTCTCTCTGGCCCATTGTGACCCCTGAGGATCCAGACACTTTTC
The DNA here is from genome assembly GCF_019320065.1 of Cervus canadensis. Classification (NCBI taxonomy): domain Eukaryota; kingdom Metazoa; phylum Chordata; class Mammalia; order Artiodactyla; family Cervidae; genus Cervus; species Cervus canadensis. The sequence continues at coordinate 48,710,652 of NC_057386.1, read as the reverse complement.
ATCCTACCTGGCATTTAATCATTCATGTACTTAACTCCCCTAACACATTTTGAGACCCTACTTTGTATTAAGAGCTATGCTAATACTCTGGGGATACCAATGTTAAGTGTGATAAGGATATATCCGCTAGGAATTCACAACCTAATTCACGTGTAAGTAAACGCTCATGCCACGGGGTGATAAGAGCCGTAGCACAGGCAAAGCAGTGTTGAGTATCTGCGAACTGTAATGCACAGTTATGATTGTAGAGGAGCTGCAAGTTAACAGCATAATCTGTTTAACACAGGAAACATCCTGACAGATTTTTAAAAATATCTTAATGGAAAAATGCCTACAATTTTAAAATATATTCTCGAGGAATTGTAGAATATGCTTCATTTCCTGAAGTTCCCATTTTCAGATCTCTTAACCTCTCTACTCTGGATTATGGAACGTTAACTTACCCAAAGGGAGCAAAGCAAGAACTATAACAAATACATCTGTAGTGCCTTAGAGTATAGCAGGTAGTGTAGTGTAGCGTAGAGCTTTCAGAACTGTTAGCTCGTTTGGTTCTCAGAACAGCCTGCCAAAGTCAGCAACACAGTGGTGTTATCCTTCTTCTTATAAGTGAGGAAAATAAAACATTGTAATGAGACCACAATCAAGGTCATGGTGTGCTTTTCCACTCTTTTGTCATATTTCTGTGCTTTTGTATAAATTTTAGTCCACCTTTGTTTTCCAGACCCCCCTCTATGATAGGTATAGTCTTAGAATTCTGAAAGCAAGGCTCGCAATTTCATTTTTTATCCGAAGGGGTACTTTCCAGAATGTTTTTACAGCATTTTTATAATATTAAATTAAGATGCATTAATATTAAGGAGTATTAGCTTTTTAAATACAGAAACCATCCTTGAGCATAGTATACTGCTTGACACATAGTAGGTGCCTTGTAAATATCTTTTAATGAAAAGAGGGGGAAAAAATGAAATCTCAAAACAACTCCAAAAGCTGAGCATTACCTAAGGTAACATAGCTAACTAATGATACTGGAGTCGGAACTAGAACCAAAGTGCCATAACTTTCTATTCCAGTTTCATAAAACCTTTCCAGCATATCTAATACCAAAGCCTCAGTTTCTGACTTCCACTCCTGTGATTTCACCTCCATTTCATTTCCTCACGTCCACTGACTAAACCCTACTCCAGTCTTTCTCCTACACCTACTTTCCTCAGTCTTCTAGCTTATCAGCCTCCTTCAGTCTTTCCTTCCTTCCTTCCAAGTTTGGACTTCACAGTCAGTCACTGGAACTATTCTCCCGCCGGCGTCCTGAACTTCTGTCCACCTTTGTAATTCTATTCCAGTCCTGCAAAATCCCCAAACCTAGTTTAATATCAGTTTGTCTTTGCTGTTACTGCACTGAAAAGTTGAGGACTGCTGAAATTTATGTAGAATAGTGTGGATTGGTGCCACTACAGAGTTATGGCTTCCAGCCTTGATTAGATTCTCAGCACTGCTTTTTAGCTCATGTGTTTTCCCTGACTATTAATAGTTCCCCCCTCTCCCCTTATCCACCAATAACTGGACTAAATTACATGTTGCTTCTTTTCTCAGCTCAGTTCTCTTTCCCAGTTATATGCTTCCTCTGGATAATTGTGTTCTCTTGTGAACTCTGTGCTAACTGCTTCCTGACGCATCCTCCAGCTGACTGCTCCACATCGTGGATATCCCATAGCATCTTAGAGTCAATTTGTGTAAAACAGTTCTTTTCTGAGACCTGCTCTTTCTGTTTCAGCTGCCAGCTCCGCCATCCATCTAGTTCTCCAAATATGAAACTATTAATATCAAGTCATCCAAACTGTTGAGTTGACACATACTTTAGTTTCTAGTAAATTTAGCAAATAAATTTAGCTCTAAGAAGAGCTATTGACTATTAAGTGTTGACAAAAATAGTGGCTGGGACTTTTACTTAGCCCTTGTGGCAACTTTACTGTGTACATCATCTGTTTCTCATCAGTCTCTAAAATTGATAATTCTTTAAAACATGTGGCATTTACCAATGTTTACAAAGGTTTTTAACTCAGTATAGTCTTGTATATAGGGTTCTCTTAATTTATAATCCTATCTTTTTCATAGCAGTGCATCTTTCATTGCAAAGCAAAAATTAGCAGAATGCTTATAATCTAAGGTTTAATGTAAATTCTATTTTAAATAGTAGAATTAACATTGTGTAGTTAACAAAGACACTTTCACAAAAATATTAATGAAACAAAGTTCCAGATACCTTGAGAAAAGGCTGAAAGTGCCCATAGTTCAGGGCTTTTGTCCCTGTGGAGGCAGGGTGTGCCACCAGTAAACCTGTATGTTACCAGCCAGGATGCTCCCGGGCCTAGATGTCCAGATAGTTTCATTACACTGGGAAGATTGATCAAATCGTAGAATACTGATTGAATGTTCGAGCCTGTCTTTTCCTAAAGGTTGGGCTGGCCCCAAATCTCAACCCTCAAATCGTGTGGTTGGTCTTTCTGATGACTAGCCTTATCCTGAAGCTTTTATGGGCCCCATCTTGAGTAACCTCCTTAGCATAACAAAGACATTTCTATCACTCAGGAAATTCCCAGAGTTTTTGAAGCTCTGTGCCAAAAACTAGGGACAAAGGTCAGATATAGGTTTTAATTACATCATAGTTCTATATTATAATGACTATTAAATATAAATAGTTACTGCAATAAAACCTAAAGAGATATTTTAAAAGATAGTTCTGATGAAATTTCACTTGCAGAGATAATCAGTACATTAATATCAATCACAATGGGTAAATCTCTTCTTGTGTGTGCTTGCTAAGTCTCTTCAGTTGCGTCTGACTCTTTGAGACACTATGAACTGTAGCCTGCCAGGCTCCTCTGCCCATGGGATTCTTCTGGCAAGAATACTGGAGTGGGTTGCCATGCCCTCCTCCAGGGGATCTTCCTTAGGGACCAACTCTCAGGTCTCCTGCCCTGGCAGGTGGGTTCTTTACCACTGGCGCCATCTTGTGGGAGTTGCAAATTTTAAAATTCTACATCTACATTTAAAGTAGATTTAAAGATCCATTATAACTGGTAACTTATTTGATGCAGAATCATGAAAATAATATTCTGATTACAATTTTAATATCTAATAAATGCATCTTTTTTTTTTAAACAGATAAACATTGCTAGAATTTCACAATCAAGTGTTTGCTGACTATATTTCTTACATATTCAACACTGTGCTAATAGAGGGAATGAAGGGGAAGTTTAAGACATGGTCTCTGCTTTCAAAGAATGTAAAATCCAATGGGAGTTGGATTGAATTAGCATACATAGCACAACTAGAGAAGTTATATGGTAGTGGTGTGGAATAAGTTAGCTTCACCAAGGAGGTAGAATTTTCAAGTTTTAAACAAAAAGCATGTAAATTCCTTCCTGAAGTTTTATACAAACATTCTTGAAATCAGGTCTTCTTTGTTTTCATTAGGAGATTATAACGTCTTTACTAAAAAGTATGCTTACCACAGTTCCTTTTACAGAGAAGTAGGTCTATTTTAATGCTAAAACATCACTATTTTATGTTTCTCTAAAACGTAGCTGCTAAAGATTTAAAGCCACATTTTTGCAACCTTTCCTGTTCCTGCTTCAAGAACCAGATAGAGTTAAGTTGATGTTTTTATTCAATCCTGATATTAGGCTGCAAGTTCTTCTTTCTTTTTTGCCCCTCCCCTTTGTAGAATAGATCAAGAAAAAAATATTAACAGAAAGTGTCCACAAAAACACTTAAATTATCAATGGGGATACATTTGCAGGAAATAATTCCTCATCTTATTCCAATACTATTAAAATTATTTCAGAAAACATAAATTTTTAATATGAAAACTTTAAACTAAAATTAACATCCATTTGGTGAATGTTGTTGTTAACTAGAGTTGTACAGATCAAGACTGTTTTACAATAAAGGAGTCATTTGTGGTCAGTGGGGCATAAAATGTGGTTTTAGATGCCAAAGTGTAATGAAATTAAATTTATGTCACTCTTTTTGCTTTCTTTTCTGTGGACTAATCATGAATCTACTATGTCACTCAAGTTTGTTTAACAGCTGGTGTTGATGAAAAGACACTGGTCTTAAAATATAGTAAGGGTGGTTATAATGAATCTAGTACAATATGCTGAAAATTTTTATGAGTCAATTCATAATGTACATGTGAACTTGTAAAAAGAAAATCAATACCTTAGTGAAGGATAAAGTTGAGAGGGATGGATAACATCAGAGCTTTTCAATTATTCTACCATTGTGTTTAAATTTTTTGAAAGCTATTTAAAAATTATATGTGGATTACATTTGCATATTTTAGCTGGCTATTTTGTCTTATTAGATTAGTAAACAAATCAAAGATACCTTACTAGAGAACTTTTCCCAATCTGATAGCTTCTAGATGTTAAGAAAAATTGGGTATGATGATATTAATTTGCTGTTAACTAATGTCGTACAACATTACTAAATGACAGTCCATCTGTCAAATTAACGTCATGACATCCTACTTGTTATTTTAATATGTTATGAGGATGAATGTGTTTTTTAGATATGTTTTACATTTGCACTAAGTAATGGAAAGTACAATATATTATGTGCCTGTGCCCTGAGGAGAGTTTTTAACAAAAATAATTGAAGGTAATAAATCTTACCCTGTTCCCCTCTCTGTTGCCCCTGCGCCAGCATACATACCTTCTGTATTATTCTATCTTCTATGCATAGGAATCTTGCTAGATAGTTACAAAGGCTGAACACGATTGCATGTACTATAGAATAAACTCCATAGTACTTGCCAAAAATTTGCTTTGCCCTAAAATGTCACTTTAATAAACCTCTCTATGATCACTTTTATAATGATTTGATCCCCTCTACTAAGACTGAAATGTGCTCTTGAATAACGTTGCTATTGAACATAAGACAAGTTTTTCAAACAATTAGAAACGTCTATAAGCTAATAAATCTCTCCAATGTTTAATTTGTATACCTGGTAGGTGTTTTTGCTTAAAAGAGTGTGTATAAGGGTGATTGATTTATAATGTGTTTAAATTTTTTTTTTGTTTGTTTTGTTTAAATTGTCATAGGTAGCAGCGATAAAATTTGGTGCAAAGAAGTAATGCAATTTATATCTGATATATAACTTAACATTATCTTTAATCATGCCTTTATCTTGCCAACATTTCTTAATATGAATTTTTAAAATTTGAAGATAGTTCGTTTTAAGCACATTATTCTAATATGTGCTGGTATTCCCAGCTGGTATTCCTCATGCTTTATTTTCATGTGTAAAGATACAGCATATATAATTATCTTTAACAATGATTACAGAGTTTCATAGCTTTTGTGTAACAATGCCCAGAGCATTTTCAGTGTATATTTAAATGTGACAATGTATTGTGGAAAGTGAATTTTTAAACTATTTAAATAGGATACTTTTCAACAAGAAGTAATGATGTGAATGAAAACTAATCCAATATATATGAATGTAGCCCAGGCTTGCAATATTGGTTTATCCATTAATTTTCTTACCCCAGGTGTTTGTTTAGTGGGAAGTCATCTCACAAGTGATGATAGATGTATTTTATTCAGAACTGGTTATACAAGTCCAACATCTTGTACTTTTCATGCTTAAAACTGTTTGCTTAGAAACAATTGCTTATAAATGTTTTAAAGTCACAATTCAAAAAAATTGTTCATGATTTTTTGATAGAAGGAACACTTTCTAAAAGCTTTCAGTGAACAAATTAGAACATAGAAAAACCTAGGTAGAAGTGAATTTTATTCATAATTTCATTATAAAATTCTTATTGAATAACATTAGAACAGAAATTTTTCTAAAATGGAAACACTAAAAAAAAAATAAAATAAAATGGAAACACTACTGATTTTTCACACTTTTACATTATCATTTTTAAATAACAGATTTCTGTTGTAAAAATGAAGCAATAAAAAAATATCAAGAATGTAAATTTTACATATAATCTCACCTTTCAGAGAAAACTATTGTTAACATTCTGTTGTATATCCTTCCAGGATGTTTTTTAACAAAATACTTTAAAAATATACCTATGCATAGTACTTTGCAAGCTGCTGTTTTCACTTCATATATCATGGGTATCTTTCCATGTCAATGTAGGTAGTGATGATAATTTTTAATGATGACATAGTATTCTGGTCGTCGTTAACTCCCTCTAGGTAAACCACAACTCATTTGTTTTTATTTCATTTGGCAGATAATTGCTTTACAATGTCGTGTTGGTTTCTCCCATCCAACAACATGAGTCAGCCATTAGTATATATATGTCCCGCTGCATTGAACCTCCCTCCCACCCCCCACCACATCCCACCCCTCTAGGTTGTCACAGAGCACTGGGTTGAGTTCCCTGAGTTTTCCAGCCCTTCCTACTAGCTGCTTCACATATGATAATATACGTATCTCAGTGCTATTCTCTCGATTCATCCCATCCTCCCCTGCCCCACTGTCTGTTCTCTGAGTCTCTGTCTCTATTACTGCCCTTTAGATCCCATATATATGCGTTAGTATGTGATATTTGTTTTTCTCTTTCTGACTTACTTCACTCTGTATGACACACTCTAGATTAGTCCAGCTCACTAGAACGGACTCAAATTCATTCCTTTCTATGTCTGAGTAATATTCCATTGCATATATGTACCACAACTTCTTTATTCATTCATCTCTTGATGGGCATCTAGGTTGCTTCCACATCCTGGCTATTGTAAGTAGTGCTATAGTGAACATGGGGGTATATATATGTTTTTTTGAATTGTGATTTCTTCATGTCACAATTTATTTAATGAGTCTATTGACAGACATTTAGGTTGTGTCCAATTTGAGGCTATTATAAACAGTGTTGTATTGTTTCATGATTTTCTTGGAATAAATTTATAAAAATTGAAATTACTGGATTAAGTGTTTAGATGCTTCAAAGTTTTATATAGCTCATCAAATTGCTCTCTGAGAGTTATGCTGATCAATATATAAATCTACAGCGTCACCAACAGTTGTATGGTGCTCTATATCCTCCTCTACCCTGTGTAGAGTCCATGTTCTTAATATTTGCTAATTAGATGTGATGGAGTAGCACATCTCACACATTCATTGATAATTTTAGATTTCTTCTTTTGTGGAGTACCAGGAAGTGCATGCTTTCCCCCTAGTCTTCTAAGTATTTTTTCTTTTTCTTATTGATTAGTAAGAGGTTTGTAGTGATGACATTAGCCCTCTGTATATCATATATTGAAGTTTATCCTTTAACGTGATTGATGTTATATGTCAGCTTGTGGTCAATTATATTTTGTTAATCTTTTTACTGATAGTTTCTAGCTGCAGTGCATGCTAAGAAAGGTCTTTAATCTCTGGTTCCTCTGCCTTTCCTAAATCCAGCTTGAACATCTGGAAGTTCTTGGTTCACATACTGTTGAAGACTAGCTTGGAGAATTTTGAGCATGACTTTGCTAGCATGTGAAATGAGTGCAATTATGCAGTAGTTTGTACTTTCTTTGGCATTGCCCTTGTTTGGGATCAGAATGAAAACTGACCTTTTCCAGTCCTGTGGCCACTGCTGAGTTTCCCAAATTTGCTGGCATATTGAGGGCAGCTCTTTCACAGCATCATCTTCTAGGATTTGAAATAGCTCAGCTGGAATTCCATCACCTCCACCAGCTTTGTTTGTAGTGATGGTTTCTAAGGCCCACTTGACTTCACACTCCAGGATGTCTGGCTCTAGGTGAGTGATCACACTATGGTGTTTATCTGGGTCATGAAGGTCTTTTTTGTATAGTTCTTCTGTGTTTTCTTTCCACATCTTCTTAATATCTTCTGTTTTTGTTAGGTCCACAGCATTTCTGTCCTTTATTGTGCCCATTTTGCATGAAATGTTCCCTTGGCATCTCCAATTTTCTTGAAGAGATCTCCAGTCTTTCCTAGTGTATTGTTTTCCTCCATTTCTTTGCACTGTTCATTTTGGAAGGCTTTTTTTTTTTCCCTTCTTCTCTCTCCTTGCTATTCTTTGGAACTCTGCATTCAGATGGGTATATCTTTCCTCTTCTCTCTTTCCCTTCGCTTCTCTTCCTTCCTCAGCTATTTGTAAGGTCTCCTCAGACAACCATTTCTTTTTCTTGGGGATGGTTTTCATCACTGCCTCCTGTATAATGTTATGAAGCTCTGTCCATAGTTCTTCAGGCACTCCATCTATCAGATCTAATCCCTTCAATCTATTTGTCACATCCATTGTATAATCATAGTGATTTGATTGAGGTTATACTTGTATGGCCTAGTGGTCTTTCCTACTTTCTTCAATTTAAGTCTGAATTTTGCAATGAGGAGTTCATGGTCTGTGCCACAGTCAGCTCCCAGTCTTGTTTTTGTTGACTGTATAGAGCTTCTCCATCTTCAGCTGCAAAGAATATAATCAGTCTGTTTTCAGTATTGACCATCTGGTGATGTCCATGTGTAGAGTCGTCTCTTGTGTTGTTGGAAGAGGGTGTTTGCTATGACCAGTGCATTCTCTTGGCAAAACTCTGTTAGCCTTTGCCCTGCTTCATTTGATGTTAGACATAGATTTTTTTGGTAAATACCTTTTAACAACTTGGAAAAAGTTTTCTTTATTTCCATTTGCTGAGCATATTTATCAGGAATAATTGTTGGACTTTGTTAAATGTTTTTTCTGTGTCTGAGACGATCATATAGTTCTTTTTTTTTCTCATATAGTTCTTTTTTCATGAGTTAATAAAATGATTCATATTGATTTATTTTTGAATGTTAAACTCCTGGGAGAAATCCAACTTTACTATCATGTATTATCCTTTTTATATATTGATTGATTATATTTGCTAAAATTTTATGTATAGTTTTTATGTCTATGTTTGTTAGTAGTATTGGTTTACTTTTCTAGTTTGGTCTAGTTTTCTTTTCTTCTAATATTTTTGATGTCTTTGATATTAAAGTGATGAACTCATAGAATGAGTTGAGAAATTTTACCTACTATTCGCTCTCTGGAAGTTTGTGTAGAATTGATATTATTTCTTCCTTAAATGTTAGGTAGGAATCAAAGTAGAGTTTTCTCTGTGGGATTGCTTTTTTAAAAAACTTGTTGTTTTATATTGCAGTTTAGCCGATTGACAATGTTGTGATCGTTTCAGAAGGACAGCAAAACGTGGGATTGTTTTTTCTTTTTGTTGTTGTTCAGTCACTAAGTTGTGTCTCTTTGTTACCTTATGGACTATAGCACACCAGGCTCTTTTGTCCTCCACTATCTCTCAGAGTTTGCTCAGATTGATGTCCATTGAGTTGGTGATGCTATCTAACCATCTCATTCTCTGCCTCTCCCTTCTCCTCCTGCCCTCAATCTTTCCCAGCATCAGGGATTTTTCCAATGAGTCGGCTCTTTGCATCAGGTGGCCAAAGTATTGGAGCTTCACCTTCAGCAACAGACCTTCCAACGAATATTTGGGATTGATTTCCTTTAGGATTGACTGGTTTGATCTCCTTGCAGTCCAAGGGACTCTCAAGAGTCTTCTCCAGCACCACAATTTGAAAGCATTAATTCTTCAGTGCTCAGCCTTCTTTCTGGTCCAACTCTCACATCTGTACATGACTCCTGGAAAAACCACATAGCTTTGTTTTACAGACTTTTGTTGGAGAAGTGATGTCTCTGCTTTTTAATATGCTGCCTAGATTTGTAATAGCTTTTCTTTCAAGGAGCAAACATCTTTTAATCCCATGACTCCAGTCACTGTCCACAGTGATTTTGGAACACAAGAAAATAAGAATCTGTCACTGCTTCTACTTTTTCCCCTTCTATTTGCCATGAAGTGATAGAACCAGATGCCATGATCTTAGTTTTTTGAATGGTGAGTTTCAAGGCAACTTTTTCATTCTCCTCTTTTGCCTTCATCAAGAGGCTCTTTAGTTCCTCCTCACTTTCTGCTGTTAGAGTGGTATCATCTGCATGTCTGACATGGCTGATATTTCTCCTGGCAATCTTGATTTCAGCTTGTGATTCATTCAGCCCAGCATTTTGCTTGATGTACTCTGCATAGATAACTTCATTTGGGAAATAAAGCTAGAGACAGATGGGGCTTTGTAGGAGAAATTTAGTCTTTATCCTGCAGGTTATGGGAAACTATCAAAGAATGGTAATTAGAGAATTAATGTGATATGTTGGTATTTTGGGGAGATCACTCTGGCTGCAGTGTAGAAGATACTTTAGGGAGGGACAAGACTAGAGACAAGAAGACTAGTTAGGAAGTTATTGCAAAGGCTCAGGTAAGTAATGATGATGGTGTGAATTAAACCAGTAGCAGTGATAAAGGAGGTGTATTTTATTTTATTTTAAGAGTTTATTTATTTATTTGGCTGCCTCTAGTCTTAGTTGTGGCATGTGGGCTCTGGAGCTTGACAGCTCAGTAGTTGCCACGTGCAAGCTTAGTTGCTCCGTAGCATGTGGGATCTTAGTTCCCCGACTAAGGATCGAACCTGTGCCCCTTGCATTGCAAGGCAGATTTTTAACCACTGAACAACCAGGGAAGTCCCCAGAGGCATATTTCAGAGATTGATTAAAAGGAATTAATGATTTAGCTATTGATTTAGGTTGGAAATAATGGTGAAGATAAGAGAAGAGAATGTGGTGTGATGTTTCTCATCCATTCATTTAACCATTGGTTCTGAAGATAATTCTTAAGGATCTTCTGCAGGTCAGGTACCCCACTGGGTTCTGGTGATCCACTGGTGAGAAAAATAGATATGGCTCCTACCCTCATGAAACTTACAGGCACTGGGGAGAACAGACATTATGCAAATAATTGGATAAATAAAGACATAAAAATTGTGGTAACAGGATGAAAGAAAGGAATAAAATACCTTGAAAGAGGAGAGCAAAAACTAGTTTGGAGTAGGAGATAAGGAAAGGCCAGCCAGTCACATAATTGAGAGGGAAAAGTAGTCTTGGTGGAGGGAGCCCCGAGTTTGAAGTTCCTGAGATAATAAAGATCATAGTATACTTGAGAAACCAAAGGAAGCCAGAGTTTCTGGGGCTCTGTGAACAATTCTATAAAACAAGATTGGTGAAGTCATCAGGGTCCAGATTATAAAAGGTCGTATGAGCTCTCTTAAGGATTATTAATTTTATCCTATGTAAAAAAGGAAACAATTGAAAAGTTAGACTGAGGACCAACATGATTAGATTGGAGTTTTAAAAGATCACTGTGGGGGAATTCCCTTGTGGTCCAGTGACTAGGACTCCAGCGCTTTCACTGCCAAGGGCACAGGTTCAATCTCTGGTCAAGGAACTAAGGTCCTGCGAGTCACCAGCGTGGCCAAAAAAAAAAAAAATCACTGTTGTCACAATATGAAGAATAGAGTAGATATGAGAATGACCATAGTGGAGGCATGAAAGCTCTTGCAGTGATCTGGGTAAGGAAAAAAGAGATTGTGGGTTGGATTAGGGGTGATGTCAGACTGGCTGTATAGATATGCATGTAGAACCATCTTCGAAGTAGAATTAACAGGACTGAGTGACGAATAAAGCATGTGGAAAAAGGGATATTGAACTAGAGTCTTTTTTAAGGTGACCTTTTTTCCTTTATTTCATTTTCAACACAATTTTAGCTCAGACAGCAATTCAGAGAGGGTTTTCCAGTAAATGATCTAAGTGGTCTTTTTTTATATTGAAGTACAGTTGATTTACAATGTTGTGTTCATTTCTATTGTACAGCAAAGTGATTCAGTTTTATATTCTTTTCCATTATGGCTTATCACAGGATATTGAATATAACTCCCTATATAGTAGGACCTTGTTTTTTATCCATTCTATGTATAATGGTTTGTATCTGCTAATCTCAAATTCCCAATCCATCCTTCCCCTACTCCCCCTCAAGAAAGACAACCACAAATCTGTTCTTTGTGAGTCTGTTCTGTTTTGTAGATAAGTTCATTTTCATCATATTTTAAATTCTACGTATAAGTGATATCGTATGACATTTATCTTTCTCTGATTTACTTCACTTAGCATGATAATCTTTAAATCCATCCATGTTGCTTCAAATGGCATGACTTCACTCTTTTTTATGTCTGAGTAGTATTCCATTCTATATATGTACCACATCTTCTTTATCCATTTACCTGAGTGGACATTTACACTGTTTCCATGTCTTGGCTATTGTAAATAGTGCTGCTATGAACACTAGGGTTCATGTATCTCTTCAAATTAGAGTTTTCTCTAGACATATGCCCAGAATGGGATTGTAGGATCATATGGCTAGTTATACTTCTTGATTGCAAGATGTAAAAACCAACTCTGGCTGACTTAAACACAAAGGGAAGTTTAAAAATAAGGATTATATACAACTCAGAATTGATTGAAAGGTTAGAGAACTAGGATTAGGAATGATGGAATAGGGTCAGCAGGAGCTAATTGACAATCTTATCAGGATACCACCCCCAGAATGAAAGAAGTCTAACTGATTTTTCTATCTTTGTATCACTCCACTGTGACTCAAAATCCCAGAAAAGGCACTCTAACCAGCTGAACATTAGCTATATGCCTGGCTTTTGATATGAGACAATAAGAGAGGAAGAAAGCATTAATTGCATCTGGGAACTTCAGTTTTCATACAGGGAAGGCACATTATCTTGATTTACAGTCCTCAAAATTGCACAAAATTTAGTGAAGGATATACCTACTCCCCACCCACAAAATTAAGGTGTGGTTAGAAAGGGAAATTGAATTTGGGTTAGCCAAAGAAAAATCAGATACCCACCACAGAGAGGGAGGTATTGAGGATAACCCCTTTTCTCAGACTTAAACACAAATGTCTGATTAATCCGGTTAAAGAGAAAGACCATGGGTACAAAATGATGTTACTTGTGCTAAAACTCATGACATCAAACCTAGATTTAATACCTAACCTAATTGCAGTTTTGACCTTCCCCAGAAATGTAATCTTAATCAGTTTGAAATTTTCTGGTCAGCATCAACCAGGTTAATCTGTCGTGTGGACCCTCTCCATCACCCCCTCAAGGGGAAAAAGATGCAGTCTGCAGGACAAAAACCCTTGCCAGTTCTCCCGCAAAGAAGACCTCTGGCCCCAAATAATCTTTTATTTTCTTTCCTAATTACTTCCTCGCTCCACCCTCCTTTCTACAAAAGCTTCCCATTTTGTATCATTTCTCTGAGTGCCTTCTAGTCGCTTGATAGGATGCTGCTTGACTCATGAATTAATTGTTGAATAAAGCCAATTAGATCTTTAGATTTACTCAGCTGAATTTTGTTTTTTGACAGTCTTCTTTGAAGTATTAAGAGGGTCTAAATGAAAGAAACATAGAAGACCTTTTCACCCAAGGACATGACCTTTTTGCAGACTCTCTACCCTTAAAAAAAAATGGTGAGAAGCACCCTACTATAAATGGAAAAATGAGCAAATTTGGGAATAAACCTGCAGTCCCCAGGGTTTATCAATGATCAGAAGCCATTTAGGTCCTTACAGCCCTGTTTAATAGGCTTCCCAGGTGGCTCAGTGGTAAAAGATCTGACTGCCAAGCAAGAGACACAGAAGACTTGGGTTTGATCCCTGGATTGGGAAGATCTCCTGGGGAAGGAAACAACAACCCACTCCAGCATTCTTGCCTAGGAAATCCCATGGACGGAGAAGCCTGCTGGGTTACAGTCCATGGGGTGGCAAAGAGTCAGACACGACTCAGCAACTAAACCACCACCGCCTGTCCTCTTTAACACTCTTAAAGACTGGAAAACACTGTCTTTAGTTCTCCTATTTTCAAAACAATTAACTTCAGATTCCTAGTGACCCTTATACCTACACAGTTTTCCTATTTTCTCTGCCACACCAAACTAAATGTTAAATGTCCTTCCTTCCTATACAATGTCTTCCCTCTCTCGTTTTCTTCCTTCACTGACTGAAATAACCAGCGCTGTGGGATTTGAGGTTTGCACAATTCAGTATTTCTTAGGAGTACTCTTTTGAGAGGGATAACTTTTAGATTTGGGGACCTTCTACTTGCAACCAAACAGCATCCAGAAATTTATGCGTCTGATATTTCACTTGGTGAGCATGATGGGGGAACAGTATTAGTACTTTGGTCAAAAGCCCAGGCATTAGGAGTTCTAGAAATCAAGTTCCATATGGAAATGCCTGGAGTCTTTAGAAAATTTGTGCGAGTGAGTGTATGCTCAGTCATGTCTGACTCTCTGCAACACCATGGACTATAACCCTCCAGGCTACTCTGTCCATGGGATTTCCCAGGCCAGAATACTGGAGAGGGTTGCTCTTCTCTCATCCAGGGAATCTTTCCAACCTAGGGATCAAACTCGTGTCTCTTGGATCTCCTGCATTTGCAGGCAGATTCTTTACCACTATACCACCTGGGAAGCCTTAGAAAATTAGAATTGGTCTCTAAGTCATGATTGTATCTTTGGTCCTGTTTGAAGAATTGACACTACCATCCGGACATGACTATTGAAGGTACTGTCATGAAGATGAACCTGGGTAAATGGGAACCACTCTAATAAACTGAGATCCTTTAACAAACATCTTGTAGGCAGAACTAATGATGAAAGACTTACCCTTTGTAGTTATGAGACTATAGTCTTTTTTTTTTTTTTTTTTGAGACTATAGTCTTTTTATCTCTCATCCCACAGTCACCTATTGATGCAACACTTGGAAGTCATTTTGGATGATTTCTTAAGATTGCAGCTTTTCTTTCCTACCTGTAAGTGGGGTCTGAACCATGCTTCAGCTTGCCCTATTCACTTCCCTAAATCTATCCTTGTCCCTAATCTTGTCTCAACCTGTCTGTTGCTTTAGTGAGTTCCAGTCTAAATTAATCCCATTGTTAATCCTGTTGTTTGTGCATTTTGCTATTATTTTGCAATCACTTTTTCCTGGTTCCTGCCATCTGACCGTGCACTCACTTAATATTATTGCAACTCCAACTTGTCTGCATAAAGAAACTAATGTGGTGTCTATTGGTATCTGTTGACAGATCTATGGGTCAGATGCCTTCAATGCAGGAGACCCAGGTTCAATCCCTGAGTCAGGAAGATCCCCTGAAAAAGGAAATGGTTACCCACTCCAGTATTCTTGCCTGGAGAAATCCACAGACAGAGGAGCCTGGTGGGCTGCAGTCCATGGTGTCACAAAGAGTCGGATACACGACTGAGCAACTAACACTGTCACATTTGTCACTTTCACCATTATAGTATCCTGGTAGCTCAGTGGTTAAGAATCCACCTGCTTGTAGGAGATGTGGGTTTGATCCCTGGGTCGGGAAGATCCCCTGGAGGAGGAAATGGCAACCCACTCCAGTATTCTTGCCTGGGAAATCCCACGGACAGAGGACCCTGATGGGCTACAGTCCATGGGGTCGCAAAGAGTCAGACATGACTGAGCGACTAACACTTTCAACAAGCCCACAGTGGTTGAAAACGTCATACTGCTTTTGAAGGTCATCATTGCAATTAAATCAGTGGACACTTCTTTAAAGATGTAATGCCTGATTCAAATGTATTCTTTTTAATGGCTGAGTAATATTCCATTGTGTATATGTACCATAGCTTTCTTATCCATTCGTCTGCTGATGGGCATCTAGGTTGCTTCCATGTCCTGGGAGGGGGGATCAGGATGGGCAACACATGTAAATCCATGGCTGATTCATGTCAGTGTATGGCAAAAACCACTACAATATTGTAAAATAATTAGCCTCCAACTAATAAAAATAAATGAAAAAAAAAAAGATGTAATGCCTGAAAAGTAATATGCTAGTGTAAAACTTAGTAAACAGAAATCTCAATTAAAATAGAATCAGGTATTATAAATCAACTATACTTCATATATATATAAAACTATACTTCATATATATATGTATACATACATACATATATATATATGTATATATAATTACTTGCACATAAACACACACACACATGAAAGAGTAGGGAGGCCAGAGGGGGTGCTCTCATGCCCTACCACAATAGCAGAGCCCAAGAGGAGAAAGAACGACCTCCTTTTCTTGCCTGGAAAGAGCGTAGGTAATGAGAGACTGTCACAACTCAGCCAATGAAAAGCCACTACAAACTCTCAAACCCCCAATGGACTCTGTTTGCTATAGACTGCCCAACTTCCCTTTCCCCTCTTTAAAAATTCTTTTCTCCTTGCTGTGTGGGGACTTGCAGGTGGCTTACCACAGCTGCAGACCCTGCATTTAATTCTTTGTTGATCCTAAGTGAATCCATTTTCTTCTGGAGAAATAACTGGCAGCGTATTTGTTTTATGTCAGGGCTAAGGACTGGGGAGGAGGATGATTCAAAGAGAATTCATGGTTCTTGCCTCAAATAATTTACTGTCTCGTGAGGGAGAGGGAAAAATAAAGAATTAAGTTCAATATAAGTATAAATAGGAAGACAAGCCCAAGGAACTCAGGGCCGTACAGAGATGAGGATGAGGAAGATTACACAAAGAAGTTAGAATAAAACTATTAAAAGGTTTTTACAGTACTTTGTATGTTCTAAGTGCTTTACATATATTTTTATTCATGTAAAGTATCACTTTTAAAGATATAGGTAGGATTTTAGTATATCACTACAGAGAGATGAGCATAAGTCAAAGCCCGAAAGCCTGACTCCCAAGTTCTTCCTTATCTGTAAAAAAGAAAGGTTGGACTAATATTATCTCTTTCTCAAGACCAGTAAAGGATCTGATTCGACTGATTGGAGAAGCAGACTACATGGCTGACGAGAAACCCCCAGAAGGAAGATCTTTTACTAGGCTTAGTCCCTGTGCTACAAAAAGCTAGATTATGGAGCTACTTTACCTACTATAATGTCAGCCTATACTTATTTTTCTTTTTATAAATCTCATCTAAGTAGTAAAGAATTTTTTTTCCCATTCAGAGAAGATAAGCATTTTGAGTGTGTGTTGTTACAGACAATTTGAAACAAGATGTACAAGAGAAAACAGGGCTACCTTCCCAAGCTGTGAACACAGGAAGAAGCCTTAAGCCTTTGGGTGGTGGCAACAAAAGCCGGAATTTAGTATTTCATCACAGGATGCAAGAGAGTAATCTCCATTGATATGTGTAGAGAAGACAGGCATTTAAACAATTTGTCTATTGCTACATAAGGAATTGGTATTGGACAGTGAATTACATCTAATTCAGCTAGAATATGTGATCAGATGCAGTTTAAATTACCTTTCAGGTAGTTGAATAAGCAGGAGGTAGAATATATAGCTCTGTTAATTTTGGCTAATGTCAAACTACAGTCTGCCTGTAACCAAGCAGGCTGTCATTTTAAGACCAGGGCCAGCCCTCTATTTATAGTGCTGTAAATCCCAAAGGTCTCTAAGTTAAAGCTGGCCACTTATGGAGATCTCTTTGAGACCACGTATATGAAATGAATAATAGGATTAAAATTAAAAAAATTAAACCCAGAGAGGTTTCCCAGCAGTTATGTATAAACCTTCATTAGGTACATTTTCCATTTTGAATTCTGATGGATGGGAGCCAATAGTTGGTGAAGCCAGCATCACATACTTCAATATACTTGATACTTAAATACTTGGTATTTTTGGCTGAGCATAAACCAACATTTTAAAATCAAGTGAGCACAATGAAAGAGAAAATATTCATGAGTAAAAAAATTCCCACCAATTTTAATAAGACACTAGAATCCCATGATGCTTTGACACCTAACCCCAATATTTAAAAAATATTTTTATTTATACATATTTCAATTTTATGTATTTGTTTATTTTTGGCTGTGTTGGGTCTTCGTTGCTGTGCATGAGCTCTCTCTGGCTGCAGAGAGTGGGGGCTACTCGTTGCTGTCATGCATGGACTTCCCATTGCAGTGGCTTCTCTAGCTGTGGAGCGCGCGGGCTCTGGGCTTGTGAGTTTCAGCGGTTGCAACACGTGGGGTCAGCAGTTGTGGCTCATGAGCTTAGTTGCTCCGAGGCATGTGGAATCTTCCCAGGCCAGGACTCAAACCCGTCCCCTACATTGGCAGGCAGATTCCTATCCACTGTACCACCAGGGGAGTCCCCTAGCCCCCATTTTTAACTGCATAGGAAGAAAATGTATTATTTTTGATGGCTTTGGAGATGAATCCTTTGAGAATCCAAATAAAATAAATATACATATATTAATTTTTGTTCTTATTTTTAAATCTTCAGACTTAAGCAATATATATACATATATTTATACAAACATATATAAAACAAACAAAATTATCTTTTTATTTTTAAATTTTCAGACTTAAGCAGTTTGGCAAGGAGAAATAATATCAATGCAAACTTACACTCACTAAAAAATCAATATACAAATTGGAAGGGACAGAAGCTATATGTGGCATCTTCCATATTACTTTGCTCTGGCTCCCTCTGGGAAAGTGAGGCATTCATAATGTCCTTGGAAGGGTGATGAGTTGAGAAAAATTGTCTTCTGGTGAGACTCTGAACTTAAGTGTAATCCTTCTTAGGAAGCTTCACATCAGTAGTCCCTTTACAGACTCACCAAGGTACCAGGACAGAAACGGTGACATTTTCTCAGACAGAGATCCAGAGGGCAACAAGCAAGAATAAGAATAAAGGTGCAGTTTCTTTGGATGTTGGTGACCTCTGTTCAGCCCTTGTTGATAGTCTATTCTTCCTCACTGGTAACATTAAAGGGAAAAACTTGATAGTATTGGGGGCGACAGAGGATGAGATGGTTGGATGGCATCACTGGCTCAATGGATATGAGTTTGCGCAAACTCCGGGAGATAGTGAAGGGCAGGGAAGCCTGGCGTGATGCAGCTCATGGGGTCGCAAAGGGTCGGACATGACTTAGTGAGTGAACAACAACAAACATTGGAAAGCAAAACCTTCGGGACCTTCATAAATTCAGACTTTATAAGCTGAGGAGATTTCAGAGCAATGACTGACAAGAGTTTCAATAAAGGAAATAAGAATTCCAAACCAGGAATTTGAAAATTGAGGAAATTCTCAATGTTGATGAAAGATACGGATATGGAGATTTAAGGAAAAGGAACTGATTTCCCTTGGAGAGTCTGAGAACTCCCTGGAAACATTTTTCCCCTGGCATTCAGGTTGGATACAATTTCATTTTTTTTTTCCTGTTCTTGAAATTCCTGGCACAGTGTCCATTTGGCAGTTGAGACTAATTTCCATTCCCTTGTTTGATGAAATTAGAAAATTTTGTTTGATTTTGAGGCACAGAATTTATGTTTGTCCAGAATTACTATATTCCCACTATGAACCAATTTGCTGCCATTATATTTAAATCAAAATATATCTATGAGTCATGTAATTTTAAATCAAATAGAAATTCTATGACTAAAATTTAATTTCTCAAAAGATGATGATGCCAGTCAGCTCTGAGCTCTTCAGTTTAGTTCAGATGCTCAGTTGTGTCCAACTCTTTGCAACCCCATGGACTGCATCATGCCAGGCTTCCCTGTCCATCACCAACTCCCAGAGCCTGCTCAAACTCATGTCCATCAAGTCGGTGATGCCATCCAACCATCTCATCCTCTGTCACCCAGTTCTCCTCCTGCCTTCAATCTTTCCCAGCATCAGGGTCATTTCCAGGGAGTCAGTTTTTCGCATCAGGTGGCCAAAGTATTGGAGTTTCAGCTTCAGCATCAGTAGTTCCAATGAATATTCAGGACTGATTTCCTTCAGGATGGACTGGTTGGATCTCCTTGCAGTATAGGGACTCTCAAGAGTCTTCTCCAACACCTCAGTTCAAAACATCAATTCTTCAGTGCCCAGCTTTCTTTATTTTCCAACTCTCACATCCATACATGACTACTGGAAAAACCACAGCTTTGACTAGACGGACCTTTGTTGGCAAAACAATGTCTCTACTTTTTAATATGCTGTCTAGGTTGGTCATAGCTTTTCTTCCAAGGAGCAAGCGTCTTTTAATTTCATGGCTGCAGTCACCATTTGCAGTGATTTTGGAGCCCAGGAAAATAAAGTCTCTCACTGTTTCCATTGTTTTCCCATCTATTTGCCAGGAAGTGATGGGACTGGAAGCTATGATCTTAGTTTTCTGAATGTTGAGCTTTAAGCCAGCTTTTTCACTCTCCTCTTTCATTTCCATCAAGAGGTTCTTTAGTTCTTCACTTTCTGCCGTAAGGGTGGTGTCATCTGCATATCTGAGCTTATTGATATTTCTCTCGGCATTCTTGATTCAGCTCTTAGAATACAGGAAATAGAAAATTCACTAGATCTGGCTACAGCTCACTGGAAAATGCCTGGGGATTGAGATTCATTTTGTTGACCTAATTTGCCTTGGTCAACTTAGGCAATACAATGGAGGAAGAAGAGAAAACAAGGAGTCAAAGAAACCTGGCTTCTCATCCAGAGTGTCACTTATTAGCTAAGTGACATTGGACAAATTATTTAACCTTACTGAGGCTCAACTTTAAAATCTGTATAATGGGGATAATAATACCTATTTTGCATTCCTCATAGGCTGGTCAGTTGTGAGAATCAAAAGAAGTAATGTGATTAACAGTTCTGTATAGAACATCCCTGGTGGTCTAGTGTTTAAGAATTTGCCTGCCAGTGCAGGGGACATAGGTTCAATCCCTGGTCCAGGAATATCCCACATGTCACAGGGTAACTAAGCCTGCAAGCCACAACTGAAGACCGTGCGCTTAGAGCCCATGCTCTGCAACAAAAGAAGCTACTGCGAGAAGCCTGTGGACAGCAGCTAAAGTAGCCCCAGTGCACAGCAACAAAGATCCAGTGCAGCCATTAAAAAAAAAAAAATTCTGTATAAAGAGTTAAGAAGTGTCCAAATATACTATGCATTCACATATACAAAGGGATATATAACTACTAAGTAATTACTGCCAGAATTATAAAACATAAATCTGATTGTGCTATTTTCCCACTAATTAAATGCCAGTGGTTTCCTGTTGACTGAAAGATAAGTTCAGAATACTTTATCATACCATAAATAAACCTTTAGCAAATATTACAGCATTACCTTTCCCCTCTCAACATTTCCCACATCGACATTCATCAGCTGCACCAACCTTAGTGTTCTGCAAGCAAAGACACCCTTTCACATTGCCAATTCTTTGCTCATGCCATTCCCTCTGCTTGCCATGTTCTGTTTACTTGTCAAGATTCAGATAGAAGATTATAGAGTACAGTGGTTAAGAGTGGTTGGACTGGAAAACCTGAGTCTCAAGGGTCTTGGGCTGTCTAGATGGAGCAGCTCACCGGGGCGGTGGTGGGGGTGGGGTGCGCGGAGAGCAGATTGCACAGTCACCAGGGCACAGGGCTGAGAGCGGCATCCGAGTCTACCAGGGGAGTCCAGTGATGGTGAAGAAAAAAAAAAAAAATAGAGTGGTTGGACTGAACCAGATGTGAGTTCAAATTACTGCTCTGTATCTTGTTAGCTCATGTGGCATTGACCAAGTTAATTTATTTCTCTTTACCTCAGCTTCTTTATCTACAAAATGGGAAGTATAATGCTTCCCTCAAAGGATTGTTGTGAAAATTGTATGAAATAAGAGCACATTGTAAATGGCCAATGAATGGTAGCTAATTCTTTTTATTACTATTTTAAAATATTTCCTTTTCTGCAAAACCATTCCTGACGCTGTCAGACAGGGTCGTTCCTTTAACTTCACAGCACTTTTATACATACTCTGATAGCACTATGGAACACATCATATGTAACATTTGAAATGATACTCTTTTTAAAAATATTTTATTTGTTATTTATTTGGCTGTGCTGAGTCTTAGTTGTGGCCTATGGGATCTTTATAGTTGTGGCATATGAACTCTTGGTTGCGACTTGTGGGAGCTAGTTCCCTGACCCCGGACCCTGCATTGCCTGGAATCTTAGCTGCTGAACCACCAGGAAGGTCTCTGAAATGACACTCTTGTTCCTTTATTTGCTTAATTGACTACTTGATGGTCTTCCCATTGTGAACTATAATACCTTCCAAAAGATGTTTAACCATACAACCTAGACAGCATATTAAAAAGTAGAGACATTG
This sequence comes from Cervus canadensis, assembly GCF_019320065.1. Lineage (NCBI taxonomy): Eukaryota > Metazoa > Chordata > Mammalia > Artiodactyla > Cervidae > Cervus > Cervus canadensis. The sequence goes on along the minus strand of NC_057386.1, from coordinate 48,688,575 downwards.
CTTTGCTGATGAAGGTCTGTCTAATCAAAGCTATGGTTTTTCCAGTAGTCATGTATGGATATGAGAGTTGGACCATAAAGAAACCTCAGTGCCACTACAATATTGTAAAGTAATTAGCCTCCAACTAATAAAAATAAATGAAAAAAAAATAAAAAGAAACCTGAGTGCTGAAGAATTGATGCTTTTGAACTGTGGTGCTGGAGAAGACTCTTGAGAGTCCCTTGGACTGCAAGGAGATCAAACCAGCAATCCTCAAGGAAATAAGTCCTGAATATTCATTGGAAGGACTGATACTGAAGCTGAAACTCCAGTACTTTGGCCACCTGATGTGAAGAACTGAATCGTTTGAAAAGACCCTGATGCTGGGAAAGATTGAAGGCAGGAGGAGAAGGGGACGACAGAGGATGAGATGGTTGGATGGCATCACTGACTCGATGGACATGAGTTTGAGTAAGCTCCGGGAGTTGGTGATGGGCAGGGAGGCCTGACGTGCTGCAGTCTACGGGGTCTCAGAGTTGGAGCAACTGAACTGAACTAAACTGAACTGAACAGATAATTATAAAGGGAAACTCATGTACCCACCTGAGCGGGACCATTTTATTTTCAAATTGATAACCTGGGAACTGTATTTCCCAGAATCCCCTTCCCTGAATGGCTCTGGTTTAGTGTTGGCCGAAAGAGCATACTGTGTGAGTTTTGGGAGATGGAGGTGAAGCAGCGTCGGTTCCTCTCTGAAGGCCTTTGGTTCTAACTTGTCCTCAATCTCCTCTGCCTCTCATGCAGCTATGCTTCCCAACAGTTGTCCCAGGTTGATTACCAAATGTTTGGCTGCAGACTCGCAGAGGCAGTAGCTTCTCACAGACTTCTCCACTAGCTATTCCTTTGCTGGCACGGTTGAACAGCTGGATGAGCTGGGCTTCAAACCCTTCCATCCTCCAAATCCCTCTTGAAGAACGTCACTTCTCCAGCTCCTCCTACAAGTACTTATGGTCTAATTTCTGTAATAAATCCCTCTCCCTAACCCAAAGTGGATTTACTTCCCTGATTAAACTATGACTAAATACACCATTATTCAAGTCAAGAAACAGAATATCACTAGCACCCGGGAAGTCCCCTATATGTCCCTTCCTGATCACACTTGTTTCCTTTCTCCCAGAAGTAACCATGACCTGACTTACAGTAATCATTCTTTTCCTTTTCCTCATATTTTATCACATCTATGTGTATGCACTCTTAAAATATATACTTTGATCTGCTTTTGAACTTTATATGAATGGAATTTTACTATACGTATTTTTGTGCCATGCCTTTTACACTCAACATGAAGTTTTTAAGATTTGTTCCCATTACTATGAGAATCATATGCCAATTTGTTTCACAGTATACCAAAACTTATACATTCTTTTCTTTTAAAGCTGTTTGTTTGTATGTCCTTCTTCCCCATTTGGTTAACAGGAATGATGTTTTATCCATTTTTGCATCCTCCTTCCATTCCAACTCTATTTAACCCAACGTATAACCTAGTGTTTACCTGTCTCAACTAGGACCTCAACACTGAGTCACAATCCTACGTATTTGTTTAGTCATCATTTTCCTCCCTTCTACACAACTTTATTTTAAATATTTTACATTGTCCATAAACCTTTAACTGTCTTGCATTCCCCTCATTTTCAGTAGATGATTCCTCTAAGTTCTCAGAAAAAAATAGATGTTATCAGATATGAACTCCTTTAACTTTGTGCCTTCACACCTAAAACCTACCTGGACCTATATCCATCTTTTCCTCCTCCTCTTATTATAACAAAAAAATGCCTTTCCTATTATTCAAGATTAATTATTCTAGTGTTCAGTGAATTTTCATTCCTGCCTTTGTTGATCATCTTCTCTCTTTTCTTTATACTTAGCTACTCTTTCTAGTATCTAAAATCGCTGAAGTCTCTTCTATCTTAAGAATAATATGTATTTATCTATCCACCAACTGTAATTATGTGTTCATTTACTACACTCTTCTCCCTCACTGTCAAATTTCTTGAAAGAGAAGTCTAATTCAATTTTCCCATTCCTTCAACTCCTATTTCCTTTTTAGCCCACTTCAATATAACTTCCACCTGATCATCTCCTGGCTCTACAGTAGAAACTCTCATAACTAACTTCTATTTAACCAACATAATACAAATTAATTGGTACTCTCCATTACCGTTATAAGGCATATCAACTGATACCTACAGCACACTGAACACATATGGGTAATACGTTGCTGCTTAATATATTTATGGATTTTTGTTCTCACTAGATTGTAGTAGGCTTACCAAGAATCAGTTACATTGAGATATCTCTGGCAGTCTAGTGCTTCCAATGCAGGGATGCAATTTCTTTCTTTTTTTTTTTCATTTATTTTTATTAGTTGGAGGCTAATTACTTTACAATATTGTAGTGGTTTTTGCCATACATTGATATGAATCAGCCATGGATTCATATGTGTTCCCCATCCCGATCCCCCCTCCCAACTCCCTCCCCATCCCATCCCTCTGGGTCATCCCAGTGCTCCAGCCCCAAGCACTTGTCTCATGCATCCAGCCTGGGCTGGTGATCTGTTTCACCCTAGATAATATACATGTTTCGATGCTGTTCTCTCGAAACATCCCACCCTCGCCTTCTCCCATAGAGTCCAAAAGTCTGTTCTGTACATCTGTGTCTCTTTTTCTGTCTTGCATATAGGGTTATCATTAGCATCTTTCTAAATTCCATATATATGCATTAGTATACTGTATTGGTCTTTATCTTTCTGGCTTACTCCACTCTGTATAATGGGCTCCAGTTTTATCCATCTCATTAGAACTGATTCAAATGTATTCTTTTTAATGGCTGAGTAATATTCCATGGTGTATATGTACCACAGCTTTCTTATCCATTCATCTGCTGATGGGCATCTAGGTTGCTTCCATGTCCTGGCTATTACAAACAGTGCTGCGATGAACATTGGGGTGCACGTGTCTCTTTCAGATCTGGTTTCCTCGGTGTGTATGCCCAGGAGTGGGATTGCTGGGTCATATGGCAGTTCTATTTCCAGTTTTTCAAGGAATCCCCGCACTGTTCTCCATAGTGGCTGTACTAGTTTGCACTCCCACCAACAGTGTAAGAGGGTTCCCTTTTCTCCACACTCTCTCCAGCATTTATTGCTTGTAGACTTTTGGATAGCAGCCATCCTGACTGGCGTGTAATGGTACCTCATTGTGGTTTTGATTTGCATTTCTCTGATAATGAGTGATGTTGAGCATCTTTTCATGTATTTGTTAGCCATCTGTATGTCTTCTTTGGAGAAATGTCTGTTTAGTTCTTTGGCCCATTTTTTGACTGGGTCATTTATTTTTCTGGGGTTGAGTTGCAGGAGTTGCTTATATATTTTGAGATTAATCCTTTGTCTGTTTCTTTGTTTGCTATTATTTTCTCCCAATCAGAGGGCTGTCTTTTCACCTTGCTTATAGTTTCCTTTGTTGTGCAAAAGCTTTTAAGTTTCATTAGGTCCCATTTGTTTATTTTTGCTTTTATTTCCAATATTCTGGGAGGTGGGTCATAGAGGATCTTGCTGTGATTTATGTCGGAGAGTGTTTTGCCTATGTTCTCCTCTAGGAGTTTTATAGTTTGTAGTCTTACATTTAGATCTTTAATCCATTTTGAGTTTATTTTTGTGTATGGTGTTAGAAAGTGTTCTAGTTTCATTCTTTCACAAGTGGTTGACCAGTTTTCTGCAGGGATGCAATTTTAATCCCTGGCCCTGGAACTGAGACTCTACATGCTGTGCAGGCAAAAAAATAAAAATTAGGTATACTTGTTACTGTAATTATAGAAGTTGGTTATTATGTAAACCATCATTTATTATTATATGAAATATAAATAGGAAGAAGAAGATAGTTGTTTCTATGAAAATTAAATCAAATATTTTGGAAAAATCAAAAAAGGAAAATGGCATTAAATTTTTTCATTGGATTGAGGTGAACAAAAATAGATTGGGGAAAATCATATTTAGGGTTCTGAACTCAGATTGTGAACAAGCACTTTTTTCCCAATTTTTTTTATTATAGTGAACAACACACAGCATGAAATCTTAACCATTTCTCTAAGTGTAGAGGTCAGTGATACTACATGCATTCATAATGTTGTGCTATCATCACTACCACCCATCTCCAGAACTCTTTTCATCTTGTAAGATTGAAACTATACCCATTAAATACTAACTCCCCAGTTCTTCCTCTCCTCCAGTCCCTGGTAACTATGAATTTGACTACTTAATATCTCATGTAAGTAGAATCATACAGCATTTTTCATTTTGTGATTGACTTATTTCAGTTGACATGATGTCCTCAAGGCTCATCTATGTTGTAGCGTGTCAGAACTGCATTCCTTTTTAAGTCCAAATGATACTCCATTGTATGCATATAACACATTTATTTATCCATTCATCTGTCAATAGACATTTGGGTTGGTTCTATGTTTTAGCTATTTGTTTGTTTCTGTGTTTTAGATTACTGTGAATAATCTGCTATGAACATGAGTATACAAAATTTCTTTGAGATACTACTTTTAGTTCTTTGAGGTATACTCAGAAGTGTAACTGTTGCATCACAAGGTAATCCTACTTGTAATTTTTTGAAGAATCATCAAGCTGCCTTACACAGTGACTATACCATTTTACATTCCCACCAACAGTGCACACAAGTTCCAATTTCTCTACATCCTTATCAAAACAATCATCTTAATGGATAAAAGTTGGTATCTCATGGTAGTTTTGATTTTCATTTCCCTAATAATTAGTGGATTTAGGAAAAGCAGAGGAAATAAAGATCAAATTGTCATCATCCATTGGATTATAGAAAAAGCAAGAGAGTTCCAGAAAAACATCTACTTCCTCTTCATTGGCTACTCTAAAGCCATTGACCGTGTTGATCACAACAAACTGTGAAAAATTCTAAAAGAGATGAGAATACAAGACCACCTTATCTGCCTCATGAGAAATCTGTATGCAGGTCACAAAGTAACAGTTAAAACTGGACATGGAACAACAGACTGGTTCCGAATTGGGAAAGGAGTACGTCAGGGATGTATATTGTCACCCTACTTAATTTATATGCAGAGTACAACATGAGAAATGCTGGGCTGGATGAAGCACAAGCTGGAATCAAGATTTCTGGGAGAAATACCAATAACCTCAGATATGCAGATGACACCACCCTTATGACAGAAAGAGAAGAGGAACTGAAGAGATCCTCTTGATGAAAGTGAAAGAGGATAGTGAAAAAGTTGGCTTAAAACCCAACAATCAGAAAACAAAGATCATGGCATCCGGTGCCATCACGTCATGGCAAATAGTTGGAGAAACAATGGAAACAGTGAGAGACTTTATTTTCCTGGGCTCCAAAATCACTGCAGATGGTGACTCCAGCCATGAAATTAAAAGACGCTTGCCCCTTGGCAGAAAAGCTATGACCAACCTAGACAGCATATTAAAAAGCAGAGACATTACTTTGCCAACAAAGGTCCATCTAGTCAAAGCTATGGTTTTTCCAGTAGTCATGTATAGATATGAGAGTTGGACCATAAAGAAAGCTGAGCACTGAAGAATTGATGCTTTTGAACTGTGGTGTTGGAGAAGACTCTTGAGAGTCCCTTGGACTGCAAGAAGATCCAACCAGTCCATCCTAAAGGAGATCAGTCCTGGGTGTTCATTGGAAAAGACCCTGATGCTGGGAGGGATTGGGGGCAGGAGGAGAAGGGGAAGACAGAAGATGAGATGGCTGGATGGCATCACCGACTTGATGGATATGAGTTTGAGTAAACTCCGGGAGTTGGTGATGGACAGGGAGGCCTGGAGTGCTGTGGTTCATGGGGTCGCAAAGAGTCGGACATGACTGAGTGCCTGAACTGAACTGATTATCATTATTATTATTAGTGTCTCATGCTAAGGATTAGCCTGAGGTGTAAACTTTAACTTCTTTTCAGGTCTTTTCTGAGCCTGTACCTTTCCCTGGCCAGGCACGGTGACTTTCTGATTTTCTTCACTCACCAAAAGGGAAAGAAAAATGAAGGGAATATAAAAATGTACCAACCTTTTAAATTCCCTGAGGTCACTTCAGATAAGGGGATGAAGGCTGCAATAATTGGGGGAGGTACAATAATGATCACCCATCTCTTGGTCGGCACCTCTGAGTTTAGAACCAGTAATCAAGTCAGAGCACAGATCCCTGATATTTTATGGACAGAGTTCTCTTTGCTATCTTGGCTCCTGCAAGCTGCATTGAAAGCTGCTCCTGGAATGTGTTCACAGATATCTATCTGCCTCTGGACTGAGAGGTGGGGAGATGGATAAAAGCTACTGTGCTAAAAGCTGAAATTGATCAAGATTAGCCACAATTTACCATCCAAACCTTCCACTGGGATTGCAAGGCTTCAGTAGAGTCTAGAGTTCCAAAATAGTTACATCAAACAGATTCTACAAGTGTAATTGGTTTAAAAGGGAGACAGATTCCTTGTGCTTCTTCACCATCTTCTCAGAATCCTCTCCATGAGTGTCTTTAAATTCTTGATTTACTTTAAATAATTCCCTCAAACAGGGAAATACAGACAATGCATTTATGTATATTAGTTATGCAAGAAACCTGAGGCTGATTTCAATACACAGGTTCAAATAACAAATCATAAAGTAATGTTTAAGCCCTATATCAAAAATTGGCAAATAAATGTACAGTTGTATGTTTTAGATTAAAATAATATGTGAAGGAGTGTAATTTTGTTTGTGATTACCCAATTTAATCACCTTTTCCGTTAACTATTGACCGATTGAAGACCCAGGTTTGATTCCTGGGTCAGGAAGATCCCCTGGAGAGGGAAATGACAACCCACTCCAGTATTCTTGCCTGGAGAATCCCATGGACAGAGGAGCCTTGCAGGCTACAGTCCATGGGGTTGCAAGAGTCAGACACAACTTGGTGACTAAACCACCACCAATTCCCAGGTCCCACTCACAAGACATTAATTAAAAGAGTTTCTACTATATTCTGGATAATCTGTAATTTATATTCTCTAAATCCCATAGATGCATTTCATGCCATCCTTGCTTGACCTCTTCGCAATATGTGACGCTATTGACATACATATTTTTTTTTAAATGCTGTCTTACTTTGGTCTCCATGCTACCACATTCTCCTGATCTTCTTTCTCTCCTTCTTACTCCTCAGTTTCTTTAGCAGGCAGCTCCTCTTCTGCCCAGCTCTTAAACAATATCTCAGGGGTTTTTCCGACTTTGTATTCTTTTCATTGTATACTTACCTTAAATGATCTGATTCATTCCTGTTGCCTCACAAATCTATAATTCCAAGTTCAGTCTCCATCTTGAGGCACACACTTATATATCCAACTGTCTTCTTCATATCTTTACTTGGATACCCCTCTGGTACCTCAAGGATAGTATATGCAAAGTGGACTAATCACTTCTCCCCCAATGAATGATTAGAGCTGATTTTTCAGTATCTCCAACTCAGTGAATGGCACCATCACACCCTTATTTTCAAACCAACAACCTAATAATTGTTTTTAACTCTTCCTGTCCTTATCTGTGATAGCCAAGGAATCTTCAAGTCCTGTTCCTTTTACCTTCTGAGTATTTCTCAAATCTATATACTTCTCTTCATCTTTACTGCCATCATTCTCTCCTAATTTTTGTAATAACCTACTAAATGTTCTCCCTACCTCCAGTCTCTCTTCTTACCATTTCACTCTGCAACTAAAGTTGCATACTTAGGCTTCAGTGTGGGTACAACTGAATTAGTAAAATGGCTTATTAGGCTCTGCATGGTCCAGCCTCTACCAGTAGTCTTGCTATTCCCCCAAACATTCTAGCCATGCTGATTTTTTTTTCAGTTCCTACAACATGCTTCCTTGCCCTCAAGATTTTACATGCTATTCCCCCTACCTGGAACACTCCTACTCATTTTTCAAATCTCAACTTTAAAGTCATTTTCTCAGGAGAGTAAACCCTATCCCTAGACTAGCTTAGATCTTCCTGAAACATGTACCTATTACACTTCTCTTTACTGTAATTACTTATTTAATATTTGTGTCCCTGGCTAAATGAAGTTTCTATAAGAATAGTAGCCTTATTTGTCCTACTCACTGATGGATCCATAATCCAGTGCCTAGTGATGCTCAATAAATACTTGTTGAGCGAATGAATGAGTAAACAAATTGGCAATAGTTAGCACTTGATAAACGTTTGTTGAATGAAACAGTCAAAAAATATACTACAACTTTATATTCAGAGCAGAATTGTCTTCAGTGAGCCTAGTGACATGGAAGATGTTATTCAAGTATCTGGAATCCTGGACTTCTTTTTGGAATTGCCTTCAGAAATGTCATATATTTTCCTAAATACCTTAGGTAGTGGCAAATATTCAATATTTACCCTTTGAGGATGGATTTTATTTTGGAATTAGCAAAATCACTCGGAGCCAAGATGGGCAATCATGCTGGGTAACACTATCAGAGGTGAAAAATTATGTGTGACTATAAATTAATGAGTCTGACTTTTTTGTATGGCTCATAAACTGGGTCTTAAGGCAATTCCAGAAGAGAAGTTCCAAAAATGTTTTGAGCAATGGCAAGATTGTTATAATGTTTGTATAACTTCCCAAGGGAACTACTTTGCAGGGGGCACTGCTCATTTAGATGTATACAGTCAGGGATGTTTTGTTTCATTAAATAATTCTTGTTTCCTTTAGACACAACTTCTACCTATGTATAAGTTTTACTCAGAGCTTCAGGGAGAGCATGATATAGTAGATAGAGCCCAGAAATGTGAAGTCAATGTTACTTATCATCACCATTATTGTGAACATTTAATAATGAGCGAAGCAATTACAAATTAATCATCACTATAATTTGGCCTCATAGCACTGCAAAGTAAAGCTGCTTTAGCCCACCTACTTTAACTACCTCTCCCAGCTTAAAAAAAAAAAAAAGTTATGAAATATAGGGTAATCCTTTGCCAAATAAGATAGCTCTCAAGGGTACCGACCACTGTGAGATTTGGTTGGCTCAGTTTATTGAAGCTAATGAGTGAGACCAACTGCCACAGATGGTGCCTTCAGACTCTGGTCAGACATCTCAAAAATATGTATTATTGGTCACAAGGGAAATCATAGGCAAGAACAGAACTACAGAAATAAATCTATCTTCCCTATTAAAAGCAAAAGTAATAGATCTCAGTTAGGTCCCCCACTACATACCAGAAACTATGCTAAATTAGGCCCTTAATATACAAGTTTTTTTTTTCATTTCAAAACCAAAGCTAAGAGAGGTTAATTAATTTGTCCATTATCATACATCTAGCAAGTAGAAGAGTTAGACTAAGAACCTATGATCTGCATAATTCCAAAGACCCGGTTCTTTCCACTTTACTCAAAATACATAATGAACTAAGGCTACCATCATATGCAAAGTTGGTGCATTTTAAATCCCACCTCTATCACTCTAATTCTTTTTGTGGCCCATCTTCTCACCAGTGATTCAGTCTTCTTCAAAATGAGTATTAAAATTTTTCTATTGAGTGTTTTTCTCAACTTCTCAATAAAATTGAGTGTTTTCTGATGGTGTTCTCAGGAACTGTCTTTGAAGAGCTATGCTTAACTTCTAACTTCATTGCTTGCTCCAAAAGTTGTCACTAGGGCTCAGATCCTGCCTATATGACCTGCCCTATGTAAACTAACTTTCCATGATCTTTGCTTCCTATGGAATGCTAATGCACCAATCTTTCTTTGTGGGGAATTTTTCTTGCCACCTGATATTGGGTCTTCTATGGGAAATGGGAATGGAGGTTGATGGGACATTTCCAGTTACTAAATCTGATGTCTATGCCTTGTCCAAGCACAGACTCCAACTTGGTTGTTCACCTTGCTACTGTCAGTCTCCCACAGAATACGTTGACCGTCACAACATTTTTGTCATATTTCCATCCTGATCATGCCGTTATGTAGATGGAACCAAATTTATTTACCACTTTTAACTTGATGCCCTTAGAGAAAAGCATTTGTCTTGGGTAGATAGTATGACACATTATCTCTGTCTTCTAAATTAAAATTAGCAAAAAAACTATGTTGCAAGAAGCTTTAGTGCCCAATGAAGAGGAAACACACAACTAAAGGAAATTAGAAAAGGGTAGTAAGTAAGTAAAACTTAGTGTCAGAAATTTCACAATACATTCAAATATATAAAGCAAACTGTAGATAATTTTTTTTTTACCTATTAACAAGCTGGCACACTTTAATTTCATGGTTTTGTGTTTTTCCTTTTTTCTCTATTCCTGACTGATTTCATGGCATTTATCTTAAGAGTCTGTTTCTAGCTCCTCATAAATTTTAACTCTTCATCTGTCCTTCATCATGATTTAATTATTATAAGCATCTCTTAAGTCACATCCATTCATGGAGCTCTTTTCTGGGTCTTAAAATGATGTTGAACCTTCTAAATCATGTTCTGTATTCTCAAAAGGCTTCTTTGATTGTAAGGGGAAGATTACAGACATGAAAAAAAATCTTATGTAAGACAAATATTTTTTGGTGAAGTGAAAGTCACTCAGTCGTGTCTGACTCTTTGTGAGCCATGGACTGTACAGTTCATGAAATTCTCCAGGCCAGAATACTGAAATGGGTTCCCTTCTCCAGGGGATCTTCCCGACCCAGGGACTGAACCCAGGTCTTCTGCATTGCTGGCAGATTCTTTACTAGCTGAGCTACCAGGGAATCCCTAAATATTTTTTAAGGAACAATCAAAAAGAATATGCAATGAAGCCAATTAATAGAGGTCTTGAAATTGCTGTTTTAGCAGGTCTCTCCATCCATATATTTATCCTACTTGCTTAGAACAGCCTATAGTAGTATTAGTCTGCTAATATTAATTTTCCAAGGGTTAGCATCAGGAATTATTCTTATCAAATATACTAGGGAACTAAGTCACAGCAGACTTTTATAAGGTCTCATGACAATCACAGAAATAATATTTAGATGACCTGACTTCTACTTAGTTATTTACTAAAAATAAGTTGATTTCTAAGGAGGTCTAACCACATGTTCCTTTGTTTTCTGTTAGCATACAGTATTATTGCATGTTAGAATACTAATATATATGTTAGTATAGTTATGTGTTAGTATATGTATTTTTCCTCCTGCAAAGCTTTAAGTGTGAAAAATAAATTCCAGGGTGTGATAATCAGTGCTAAGAGAGTCAAGGGTTACTTAGAAGAAAACCAAAGAAGAGAAACGTGCCCAAGGTGTTGAAGCAAACTCACAATGATTTTCATAATTCTCCTACTCTGACTCAGGGCCTTTCAGACTTTTAAAACCATGATTCACATTAATAGATACATTTTATTTTAAGACTTAGAGTAGTTACCCTCGCTATGTGTAGTGCACCTTTGATGCTATTTCTATCTCATTAAAAAAAATTCTGATCAGAACCTAATAAAAGGATCAAAATTCATAGTTTGAAAATCACTGCTCTGGGCAAACAAGAAGTGTGTCAGGTAATGGTCGTCAGCGCAGGGGTCATTTTGCAGCTGGGAAGGGACAGCTCTCGCCCTCAGAGATGGTGGTTAGCAAGAAGCACAAAGATGTACAGAGAGACCAAGCTGGAGAAAGAGGGCTTCCCTGGTGGACCTGCTGGTAAAACAGTCCACCTGCAATGCGGAAAACCTGGGTTCGAGCCCTGGGTTGGGAGGATCCCCTGGAGAAGGGAACAGAATGCCTCAAAGAGTTGCTAAAAGCCAAATTAATTGAATGTGGCTGGAAGGACACAGTTGAAGGCACACCATTAAGAGGTAACGAAAAAAAAGGACTACAACACGTTACTGTGGATGACTGGGTGGGTGAAATCACACCCAAAGGCAGAACCCAGGTACCTGACTGTGTAAAGGAAGAGCTCCTAGGAAAATAAGAACATTCCTTGCTTAGCAAACCAGCCTTTAAGGTTGAATTAGATTGTGTTGTTTTGTGGTTTTATTTCTGAAAGTAAAATTTACATAAATTAGGAATCAATTTCCCAAAATAAAATCCTTTTTTTTTTTTTTGGTATGATGGTATACAGTTTTTGGCTTCCCTGGTGGCTTGGTGGTAAAGAATCTGCCTGCCAAGGAAGGAGACACAAGAGACATGGGAGGATCGCATGGAGGAGGAAATGGCAACCTGCTCCAATATTCTTGTCTGGGAAATCCCATGGAGAGAGGAGCCTGGTGGGCTATAGTTCATGGGGTCACAAAAAAGTCAGACACCACTTAGTGGCTAAACAGCAAAAAATATGTTTTCAATAACGATGTGTATGTTGTATTGATTTTTTTCCACTCAATTTGTTATTTTAATAAGTATCTCATGAATGAGGAAAAAAGAATCACTGCTTTAAGTTGTCCATGTCTACTAAGGGGGAGGAGAAGAAGAGGAGGATGAAAAGGAATAAGTTAATGGTGACATAGGCTAGTCGAAGTCAAATTTAGCAAGAGATATTTAATATGATCCTTTCTCCCCCTCACTAACAAATATATACCTTTTCTTCCAAAGAAACTTGGTATACTTGAACTCATATTTTGCTTAACACTCACCTGGGGATGTAAAACATTGTGTTTACTAGCTATGGATCATACAAGAAACATTTTTTTCTGAATTTTATACCCGATTTTAAAAACAAAAGATATGACACGAATGGTATTCTAATTCCATCTTTAAGAACTTCCAAGGGAAGTTATGTTTCATATTTTAAGAGTCCCAAGGTTTCTTGTTCTTATTTCAAGTGATTGTCCAAAGCAAAGATGTATTTGCTTTTTTAAAAGATCAGCTAGTGTCAATTTTGAATATCAGGTTTCTGCTTTCACAGATAAATCATTTGTATCAAATTCATCTGTTTCTTCTTCCATCACAAGTGGATTGCAGCTGGCTGCTTTAAAAACCAGAATTTGGATTCTATTAACAGCTCTTGTGTAAGTTTCCTCTCTGGTGTCTGGGCTTCTCCAGTGCTACACACACTGAACACGGCTTTAGCACAATTACTTAAAGTGCCTTCAATTAGAAATTGCAAGACAGTTGTCAGCAAATTTATGTAACATGGATCAGTCAAGCATCTGGAAGAATTTGTATGTGCAACAGATTAAAAACCTACAGTGCTTTCTCATCTTGAAATATATTGTTGATTTTATAGCTAATGGAAAAATCAGCAGTGTTACCATTTTCCTGGTTTTAAAAATACATATAAAAAATACATATACATCAAACCCAATCTCAAAGTATATGTTTCTTTAATTGCAGTTAGGAAGTACATAACCTAGCTTTTCTTGCATCAGAGTGAAATGTTAGCATTACTTTTAAGACATGAAATAGAAAAATCACAAGAAATTGATAATTTTTGTATGAAGTAGCCTAGTTACTAAGCATAATGAATTTTGCCATCTGGAGAGCCCATTTAAAACTTCACTCTACTTCTAAGCAATATTGTGTCATATGGTAGAGTAGACGGTATAAAAGGCCAGGGATTTGGGCTTAGCACATCCATTAATTGATAATGTAAATTTGGGTGATTTGCTTATCCTTTCTAGCCCTTGGTTTCCTAATTTTTTACTTATTTTTAAGATTTTTTTTAATGTGGACCATTTTTAAAGTCTTTATTGAATTTATTACAGTATAGCTTCTGCTTTATGCTTTGATTTTTTTGGCCATGAGGCGTGTGAGATCTTAGCTCCCTGACCAGGGATCAAACCCACACCCCCTGTATTGGAAGGTTCATTCTTTTTGGTTTATTTAGTTTTATTTATTTATTTTTATTTTTGGCTGTGCTGGGCCTTTGTTGCTGCGTGCAGGCTTTCTCTAGTTGGCGGTATGTGGGCTTGTCATTGAAGTGGCTTCTCTCGTTGCAGAGCATGGGCTCTAGGTGCATGGGTTTCAGTAGCTGTGGTTCTTGGGCTTAGTTGCCCAGCAAGGTGAAGAATCTTCCCAGAGCAGGAACTGAACCCATGTGCCCGCACTGCAAGGCAGATTCTTAACCACTAGACCTCTAGGGAAGTCACCTAATTTTAAAAAATGAAGATATTAAACCACATGGTTTCTAAATTCCATTGGAATAGTAAGGGTTGAGATAATTTAGCTACAAATATTAACAAATTATCCACTTTTTCTTTCTGCATTAATTAATGGGTACACCTCATAATGTAGATAGGAAATAAAGCAGTATCTTTGCTTGAATGTTTGAGAGTTTAATAATCCTTAAAAAAAATCTCTGACCCCACTTAGGAAAAAAAAAAAAAAAAAAGAGGTTTCTGAAAGTCTGTTCTAGTTATCTAGGCAAAGCTTGTGATGACTAGAGTAAAAGAATAAATCCTATAGGAAAACACATTAGCAAAGACTGAAGTGAATAATAAGATAAAACAGTGTGCTCATCCACCCATGTCAGTGAGAAAAGGCAATGTGTTTTTGTACAATTGAATTGAACAAAAATTACACTAACATATGAATCCTAGGGCTACCTGAGAGAGAATGGTGACCATCTGGGGTGAAGAAGTTTCTTCTTCATGTAATCACAGTGATGACATCATCCACAAGTGGCAGAACATAGAAAAGCATTTATCTTTCATTCCACAACGTGGTGTGTTTTATGTATAAACTATCCGGGTAGTGTTTTTATTCAGAATCTAATGATGTGCTTTTTAAATGGTTTTCTTATTTTTGCCTTGTTAGTACATCACTTAGTATCGTGCCTCTGGGTCTAACAAATTGCCTGATGCCGATCTAGATGCACGTACTTGTTCCCAAATTGATAACACATGCCAAGATTTTCTGTATTGCCCTCAATAAACACACTCCTGGGGGTGTTCTTGACCCTGATCTCAGTGAAAACTCTGAACATGTCCCCTCTCAGCAAGAAGATCCGTTTCCATGTGCTTTCCCCTCTGTGGTTATGGCTTTAAAAATCAAATATACTTTAGGGAAATAATATGATTCTTTTTTTAGAAATATTATTTGCATATAGTATAGGACTGAATGAGGTTTGTGAAATAATATTAGAAGTTATTTAAAACAAAAGCTGAAGAATTGTTGGCAATAAACCTCACCAACTTTAAACTAAGAATCTACTTTGTTGTTGTTTAGCCAGTAAGTCATATCTGACTCTTCTGCGACTCATCGACTGTAGCCCACCAGTCTGCTCTGTCCATGGGATTTCCCAGGCAAGGGTACTGGTGTGTACCCTGGTGTGGGTTGCCATTTCCTTCTCCAGAGGATCTTCCTGACCCAGGGATCGAACCCAGGTCTCTTGCATCGACAGGCAGATTCTTTACCACTGAGCCACCAGGGAAGCCCAAGAATCTGCTTAGAACCTGCCAAACACCTAGGATTCTGCTTTTCTTCTTTTCTGTAATGACTTCTTCAACCAAACTCCCTCTGAAATACTGACTCTCAAAAGAGTCTAAGATGAGTTTCAAGGAGTCTAGGTTAAAAGTGTTTTCCAGGAAGAAGGAAATGGCAACCCACTCCAGTATTCTTGCCTAGAAAAGTCCATGGACAGAGGAGAGGAGCCTGGTGGGCTGCAGTCCGTGGGGTTACATGACTGAGCATGTGTGCATGAGGGTGGAGGGAGATGGGTTGGTAGCAATAAACTGGTAGAACAGAAAAAAAAAAAATGTGTTCTCCAGTTCTTTGTGTTTGTCTCCTAGATCTTTGTTTCAGATACATCTGTAAACTGAACATCAGTGGGTAAGGTAAGACAGAAACGTATTCATACACTGCAGTGTATATTTAGAGTGCATTTGCCATTAATTAACTCATTCATTCATTCTCTCACTCATTTGCTAAATATTAAATGCTTTCATTGTTCCAAGAATTGTGCATCAAAACTAAGGGTACAAAACGTAATGAACTCTAAGAATAATATTATAGTAATGACAGCATTAAGCCTAATAATATTCAGCAAGTTGAATGAAACAATAACTTTATTTTAATATCAAAAGTTTTCTATTTTTCATTATTGATTTGAAATCATTGTTTCAATTATTTTCTGGTTTCCTGTCTTCAGCATAGTTTAAGCTTAAGAATTATTTATGGTTTAAACACCACAACTTGCCAAGAAAAAAATGACCAGAAAATGCATTTAAACTTCTTATGAGTTTTAACTGACTCCTAATTGCTATTCCACTTTAATGTTTGCTTTAAAATAATTTTAGAATCTTATCCTTGGATCCTAGAATACTAAAAAAATGGAAGGAAATGTCCTCTGACAGCAGATCTATGGGGATTGAATCTTAGATGTTATTTATTTAGAGAAGATTATAATAGTAATGAGCTCAGAGATCAGGGGACAGTACACACTACAAAAGCAAATATACTTATTAATAGGATACATAATAGAAGGTTTAACTGTGTATACAACAGAAATGAATAGTCACTTTCCACCCTGGGAGCGGCTGGTTGTCTTCTTAAAGAGTGTCCTTGTTCAAAAGTAAAGCAAAACTAGTGATCAAATGCTTTCCTAACTAGAGATTAGCTCAAGTGTTTACCTTTGACAGTCTTTCTACTCAGGGCATAAAAAGTGGCGTGTTAAAATGAAAAAACATTCTGCATCCTGAGAGAAAACGATGCTATTTAATGGCAAGATAATTCTTATTCAAACCAAAAATGTCTTTTTTTCTTTCACTCAAATTGAGTCATCAGAATGTTCAGTATTAAGCTTAAGCCGATAAAAGGAAGAAAGAATAAAATATTCAGAAGTTCAACATGTCCATACTTACACAGTTTCAAGTTAGAAAGGGTTGGCTAATTACCCACTGCAATATTTAGTGCTGTCTATTTCTGAAGTGCTGCGCAAAGACCAACAAATTGGTCCTAAAAATTCTATAAAGTTTGTTAGTGTTGTCCATGAGATTTCTAAAGCAAATAGAAAAGAGATCATTTTAGTGGGTATACTCTGGGTTGAGGGGACTAGAGCATGTTCAAGACACCCTTAAAATTAACTCTGATTTGAAAGTAAGGTATGCCCTTCTGCAACATTTAATGAGTCTCCAAGATTGTAAATGATGATTACCAAAATAGATAATAAATGCTATGAATCAGAGTAGAGGAAACCAGATCTATAGTTGATCTTAGAGCAAAGAGTTATGCTACTCTTTAGGAACAGGAGGAATTAATATACCACAATTTTATCTTATGCCCTAACTACTTCAGTAGTTAGATAGAAAGCAAGGAAGGTAGTTGTCCTTCCTCAGTTAACTCTGCACACATATGGAACATACTACCCTTGCACTCAAAGGCAGTTACTTTAGCATCTAATAAGGGTGCAGCCATGCCTGTCAGATTTTTCCAAAATAAGACTCAGAAAAAGCTAGCCCTTCCCCAGGAGCAGATCTTCAAAATTAGAAAAGTGATCGGAAATTTGGAGAAAAAAAAAAAAGAGTTGGGGCAACACTGTGTCATTTTCTATATGAGCTCCCTCCACCCACTGCCTTTTTTTTTTTTTTTTTCACCCACTGCCTTTTTAAAAAATAAATTAACTCATCATGAGATTTTCAAATGCATTCTTTTAACATATGGTAAGAGTGTAAACATACTGGATTTATTTCAGGGGAAAAGTAAGCTGATTGATTCAAACAGTACCTTGAATTTATTCAGTCATGTCAAAAGTCACAACTTCTTTTTATCACTTTGGATTCACAAAATTGCATCAGGGGAAGATATATGCTTGAGTGTGATTGCTCCCAGACATGCATTTTTCCCTTCCATCAGGGATCTGAAATAATACTGAAAAAGCCAACTTGTATTGGTGTGGGTTTTAGTGGCATTCATCCGGAATGATTTCCTACTGAATATTATGCCAAACCCGAGAAACAATAAGGCTATATCATGACACCAGTAATTTTCTCTCTGGCATCTAAAACTCAGATCCTTCTGTTGATAGAACTGTTCTCCCTTGAGCTGCTTCTGCTAGGTGAGGGGAGAAGTATTGAGCAGGCAAGTAAGGGAGTGAACCTGGGAAAAATTAAAAGAATGTGAGAAATTGCTTAATAATAGAAGAGTTCTAATAACAGAGATAATGGTATTCTTACACTTAGAAATGAGCAATGCGAAATTCAAAACACAGTTTAATTGAATGTAGAGAAAGTATGCTGCATGCTCAGTCGTGTCCAGCTCTCTGTGACCCCATGGACACAGCCCGCCAGGCTCATCTGTTCATGGGATTTCCCAGGCAAGAATACAGGAATGGGTTGCCATTTCCTTCTCCAGCGGGTGAATCTTCCCAGCTCAGGGATCGAACCCATGTCCTCTGCACTGGCAGGCGGATTCTTTACCACTGAGCCACCTAAACTAAGGGGAAAATAAGTACTGGAACGAAGTCAAGTACTGCCAAGGAATGAGTCTTCCTTCCTTCTCACTTGGACGAGTCCCTCCTCTGCACATGTGTCTTCACGCTAATAGGCAGCAGGAGACGCAGTTGCTCTGTTTTCTTCCCAACGTGAGAGGCCTGAGGATGAAGTCAGAGATCATCTGCTTGTGAATATGGGGAAAAGAACCCATTTTTACTGCAAGGATTTAATGTGACGTTGATGGTAAGTGACATGATCACTGAAAACACATGCCATCTGGAGTCTTGTTGATTGATGTGCAAACCTCTGACAGCAGAAACCCACGTTGCCAGTTTGCCTTCATGGTTGTCTTCCTGAGGTCTAGGCAGGAAAGGATCCTCTTCATTTCAAATGTTGGGGCATGAATCACGCTGACAAGAGAAATAAAAGGGCCTTCTAACTGGCCTTATTATTCCAAAGTGTAAGCAACGGGGGATTTTTCTAAAGGGGAGACTCAGGACTTTGAAATCCCCTTTAACCAGTTCTCTTCTTAAAATGAATAACATCACTAGAACCTGTTTTCTTGTTTAAAACAACGTTTGATTGTCCTTTTCGTTGCGTAGCGATTACCTTGAAAGTGTTTGCTGTTCTTCCGGGTCTCTAGGTGACAGCTTTGATTAACTCGCGCGTTTTGGTGAGATGAGGAATTACGGCCCCTCATGCCTTTGTGTGAGTGCAGATACTGCAGTGGTACAGAGAGAAAAGAGGACTTCACCATGTGCAGCAGGAGAGGGACTGACTTCAATTAGGGAACCTCTCAGGAAGCAGCCGGGAGCCTCTCCACCTGAACTAAGTTTGAGAGACAAGTGCGGTTTGGTTTTAATTGGTGCGGTCTGACCAAGCAAATCAAAAAAGTGACGTATTTATAAGCTCTGGAGTGAATGGTATTCTTTAGAATCTCAAAGAACTATTTATTATGATAGATACTAATCGTACCTGATTCTGTAAAGAAGAGCACTTGGCAACAACATGCGAAATGATGGGATTGGATAATGCGATGTAGTGGAAAGTCATCTGAACCCAAAGCCTATAAATACTTCATTCCAAAGGCAGATTATAATTTTATTTTTTGAATTGATTTTTCATTGGTTGCCTCGTTTTATGTTTACTTTAATAACAGCACCTATGAAAGGTTTTCTACTATAAAAACCATACATATTTTTCATTTAAAAATTGGATAATATACGCAAAACCACCCATATTTTTACTACCAAAAGGCAATCAATATGTTTCTATACACAAGTTTTTATATTTTTAAATATACACCGCATATAAAATTTTGTATTCTGCTTTTAAAACTTACTATATCACATATTCTGCATTAAATTCTAAATTTTCTTTTATTAGCTACCATAACAATTGTCAAATGAAAATACTATCATGTTTACCATTTCTTCTCATGATAAATAAGGCTGCAATGAACCTTTCTCTGCAAAGCTGTGTTTTTGGATCATGGTTATATTTATATAATTAGTTTCCAGATATAGATTTATTAGTTTAAACTATAAAAAATTTCAAAGGCCTTTGATAGAAACTGTGAAGCTGTTTTCCAGAATGACTGTTTCCATTCACACTCTCTCTAGCAGAGGTGTGATATTATTTATTTTCAAGGTTCATTCAAATGACTAATTTTTTTTTAACCCTCTTGGGATTTTTGTGAGGCAAAATTTGGAAAGAGATGTGATTGTTGTCTGGCCCTTTCCTTAACCCCTCTAATCTCTCCTTGTGAAATTTTCTTCATCACGAGATGGATTACAAAATATTTCACAAAACTGTTTGTGTATATTTTACACAAAAATAAAAATAAATGGAAAATAACTCATAATTTAAAAATTCCTTAAATGCATACTGTACATGAGATTATTTTACATACAAGCATTTTTTTAAACTGGGAACACCTAACAAATTTTAATTTTCCCTAGATGATAGCAGTTTAGGGAATGAGAGGATGAAAATTTGGGGTTAGAGAATCAAGAGAACCACTTTGTTTTACTCTTTCACTACCTTGCTATATGACCTTGCACAAATTACTTAACCTCTCTGGGTCTTTGTTTCTTCATCTAGGAAGGCAGTGGATTTAACCAGATTATCTCTAAAGTGCTTTCTGACTCTTAAGATTCTTTGATGCTATCAAAACCATTTTTCCAGAAAATAATGACCCTCCTGACTATTCCTCCTTCCAAAATCCAAGTGGAGAACATCTGAAATATTATTTCGAAAAACTTTTAGTGAGTTCAAAACTATATGTCTGTACTGGGGTAACTTTCATGTTTCTATCCAAATTTACTTTAAAGAAATATCATAATGAGATATCATCATAACCTTTGCTTGATCCTTTTTTCAGTTAAACAAAAACAGATGAATGTGACAACAAAGAATCCTTTAAAAATATAAGTATACTGCACAATGTGCCAAATGATGCCCTAAGTTTTACCGTGTAATGGTGGGTTTCAGTGGAATTTTACACAGGTCTCTCAGATTATAATTTGGGAATCATGACTGTAGCACAGTAAATATTCTATCTCATAGGTAGCAACACCTTATCTGGGCTGCAGTGAACATTTATTTTGTTTATTTCACTTTTGTATACACTCTTAAATATGATGCTAACAAGGAAAAAAATCATTTATTTCCTAGCAGGATTTTCTTACAGAACACTTAGTTAAATTTTTAAAAAATAACAGCTTTATTGAGATATTAATTCACATATCATAAAATTCACCCTTGAAAGTGTATAATTCAGTGGTTTTTAGTATATTCACAGAGTTGTAAAATCATCACCATAAATGTGTTTTTAAAATAAAATGAAAGTGTGTGGACAGTACACCAATTGCTTGCTTCTGTTTATTGGATTTGGTATTATGTGTAGATTTTTTTTTTTTAATCAAGACATGGTTCAATTGCAAGAATTTAAACTATTTAGAGTTAATGAAATAATTGTTGTGTTATGGGCACATTTCGATTTAATTTGAAATCCAGCATCTACCAAATCCTACTTGGAAATCTTTTGTTCACATAATATAGAAAAATTGACAATGCATGTGTTTGATGGTTTTGCAGTATGATGAAAGGTGAATAAGAGACTGAGGAGAATTCATGTTTCTCAATGTATTTGAAATATTTAGAGTCATTTAAAACTTTTCCCTCCCTCTGTGGACTTAGAATTCTAACAGATGATTAAACACCTAGCCCAGAGGATGGTTGGGGGGACATCTCAAGGTGAGAGAGGGATGATGTGGCCTTCTCAAGCCATGAAAAATAAAACCAAAACCCTGCTTAGGTTTGAGAAAGCATCGGTATGGTTCCAAGTACTAAATAATAATAACTGAGACATTTATATTTTTATCCTAAACATTTCATAAGATCAATTATGAAAGAGTTAACTAGATTTTTTTCACTTAAGCCTTTGCAGTAAACTTACTGTAATCTTTTCTTAACTACTGTATAAACAAACTGAATAACTTGCTACTGCATCAAAGGACTTTTTAAACTTGTACTGTTAATACTCAGGCTGTAAAAAATGCAATACTACTTTTGTAAATGTAGATAAAACCTTTTCTCTTTAATACTCCAATATAAACTTTCAGATGTAGCATCTCACTTTTCTTCCCCAGTCCATCTCTTCGGAATTGAGTGGGTTGTCATAAATTATTCTCTCATTGTTAACTTTGAGAAATTGACAACTGTGGAAAATTTGAAGTAAACCTCTCACTAGAGAGAGGGGTGAAAAAGAGGAGGCCTAACACTCTTGCTAGGACCGCAGGGCAGTTGTAATGATAAAGAGTCTCTTCTTTAGGTGTAATTTGTACAAATTACTTGCAGTGACCTTGAATAAGTGATTTAACCCTCACATGCCTTATTTTTATCATCCACCAAATGAAAGTAAAGAGTGATCTGAAAAATGGTGTAGTTGATCTTATTTGCAAAGCAGAAATAGAGACGTAGGCTAGAGAACAAACATATGGATATCAAGGCGGCAAAGGGGTGCATTGGGAGACTGGAAGTGACTATCAATACACACTATTGATACTATGTATAAAATAGATAGCTAATGTGAATCCACTTATAGCACAGGGAACTCTCCTCAGTGTTCTGTGGTGACCTAAATGAGAAGGAAATCCAAAAAAGAGGGAATATATGTAAGCAGCAAGCTGACTCACTCTGTTGTACAACAGAAAGTAACATAGCATTGTAAAGTAGCTTTATTCCAATACAAATTAATTTTTAAAAAAGAATGGTCTAGTTAAGTGATTGCTTATGAGGATCAAAAGTATAGCATCAAATAATTGTATATATTTTGTCCCTCAGAAAGACATTACAAACTAATATTTTTAATACGACTATACATTTTCTGTGACACTTTTATCCATATTCCAGGAACTAGTTGAACTCTTTAACCTGAAGTACACTGAAACCATTGTAAAGGAACAAATAAGCTAACTCTTTTTATGGTATTTCATTATGAACGTTGATTTTTGTTCTTTTGTTTTTCGGTGAGCATTGAGATCTGTGAGAAGCAAAGTGAGCTTGAGGAAAATAAGCTGACTCATAATGAGATACAAGAAATATTCAGGAAAAAACGTGAGACAGCACAGACTGAATACTTAGTTGAGAAAAAACAAACTTGGAAACAAGAGAGACCGGAAATAGTGGGCATGATTTTAATTTTTGTAATATTGCTTGGTTATTTCTGGGAAGAGCCTGTGTTTTATAAATATGATTTATATCTGAGTTGGATGCTACTTACTGAGACAGCATTGTTCTCTAGAGAAAAGACTGATGCTCTCTGCTGTCATCTTATTTCCTCTGCTTGTTGTCAAAACAAAGAGGGAACGAGCAGAACCCAAGTAGAGGGGTCCAGGTGCACTGCTGGAAAATTCTGGTATTAGCACCCCCTGGGCTGAGTCATCTGCCTGTGTCCGACCAGTTTATAACTTCACTCAGAAGTGAGTTCATCTCATCAGAAGAATAATGAACATAATTCTTTTTAAAAGATTTTTTTTGCTAGTAATTCCATCTGATAGACATGTATACTGTGGGAATTCAGGAAAACTCGTATGAGGTGGATGTATCTTTTGTATGAAATTTGAAGTAAAGCTAAAAGAGATTGCTTTGGTAATTAGAAGACACCTCAGCTAAAAAAAATTTTTGGAACTAATGAACTTATCTCATGAAGTGACCAAAAATGTAATTTGAAGTGTATGAACAGGGTATGAATTTGACTGAACAGCCCTGGAGTGGTTTTCATTCTTTTATCAAAGCACATGGAAAATTCTGGCTGTAGATGGCAGCGTTGCACTAATACATCCTTTCTAAAGCCTCCCAGGGTGAATTTGGGAGAAAAATGCTAAGAGCTCTGGTGCCCGGAGAGCTGCAGTTCATTCAGTAAAACCAGCTGCAATTTTTCTTTGTCGAGGGTGAAAACTTCCCTTGATTCTACAAGCATCCACCTCTGAATTCACTACATTCAGATTCATCCTCAAAGCTTTGAGCGCTGTGGGGTTTGGCAGACACAATGAATATGTATTTTACTAGGGCTTCTGAAAATACCAGTTGTAGGGCCTTTGAAAACCCAGATTTGTCAGCCTTTCACATTAATGGGTCTTTGAGTTGTTTGTTTTTCTTCCTGATTTATGGATAGCACCCCATTATAGAGGCAATCTATCTTCATTTAAATAACTTGCAAGTTATTGATGACGGGCAATGACTTTGAGGCTGAGGTGTTTAACTGTGTTTTATTTTTGTTAACAGGTTCATTCTGGTGCTAGTGCTAATAGTAGCGCCTAAAACAAAGGCAGTTTTACAGAGTTCTCTGGATGATTAGAATAATCCAGCTAATTGCATGAAAGACCCACGTTTTCCACCAAAAGTCCCTTTTCACTTTCAACTATATTCTAACTTAAAAACACCTTTAAACTCGTTTATTTATTTTGGCTGTGCTGGGTCTGCGTTGTGATGTACAGGCTTTTCTTGTTGCACAACTCAGGCTCAGCAGGTGCGGTGTCCAGGCCCAGTTGCCCTGAGGCATGGGGGGTGCCCTTAGCTCCCCAGCCAGGGATCCAACCCACATCCCCTGCACTGGAAGGCAGATTCTCAATCCCTGAACCCCAAGGGAAGTCCCTACCTTAAATTTTTAACAACAGCAAATAATACGTTGCCAGTAAATGATAAAAACTCGCTATGTGACAGATATTATGTATGGCTCTGTTGTGTCTTATTTCATTTAATCCTTGTTACAAGCCTGTTCAGTTCAGTCACTCAGTCGTGTCCGACTCTTTGTGACCCCATGGACTGCAGCATGCCAGGCTTCCCTGTCCATCAACAATTTCCAGAGCTTGCTCAAACTCATGTCCATAGAGTTGTTGATGCCATCCAACCATCTCATCCTCTGTCGTCCCCTTCTCCTCCTGCCTTCAATCTTTCCCAGCAGCAGGGTCTTTTCCAATGAGTCAGTTCTTTGCATTAGGTGGCCAAAGTATTGCAGTTTCAGCTTCAGTATTAGTCCTTCCAAGTTATTCTTATTTTGCACATAAGGAAGCAAGGGCAAAGAGATTCAGTGACTTGCCCATATTTCATGACTAATTGTGGAGAAGCCAAGCTGCAATACAGGTTTTTTTTTGTTTTCATATCAGTTTCTTTTCTTTTTTAAATATTTATTTATTTGGCTGCACCAGGTCATAGCTGTGGCACGTGGGATCTTCGATCTCAGTTGTGGCATACAAGCTCTTTAGTTGCAGCATATGGGATCTAGTTCCCTGACCAAGGATTGAACCCAGGACTCCTGCATTGGGAGCATGGAGTCTTACCCCTTGGACCACCAGGCAAGTCCCTCAGATCAGTTTCTTCAGAACCATCCCAGCTACTTCTCTGAGGAGAAAGATGGACTGATAAGTAAGACATGACAGATTTAAAACAGAAAAATGGATATCATTTGTAAACAAGTGCTTAGGATGGGTAGATGGGTGATTTTAAAAATTGGTTTCTTTGTTCGACAAATACTTATTAAATATCTGGTATGTTCCGGGTCCAGGATAAGAACTGCAGAAACGCTGATATAGTCTACTATACACAGTTCTTGCCCTTTCATAGACCATAGGGAGAGACTAACATGCAAGTAGATTATAACACTGTGTACTCTATCATGGCATTTAGTACATTGTCGTCTTATGTGGTAATATGGGAACAAAGAGAAGGCAAATCTTACCTGGGGTAAGAAGAGAGCCTTCTTGAAGGAAATGATATTTCAGTTGCATCTTATAGGCTGGACTAGTCAATTTTAAGGGATGGAGAAAGGTCATTCCACACAGAGGGGTAGCATATATCAAAGACAGCGTGATATGCACATTAAATAACATAATCTAGCTCTAATACTAAAGTGCAGAATTTAGAAATAATTCTAGGGTCACTGTTTTCTCATCAATGCTTACTATAACCTAAAAACTATTTTAATAACGCTAAATCTCAAGAACACTTACGTGACAATCTTAACCATCAAAAATATAGTTAAGTACCTGGGAGGGGAAAGAAAATGAGAAGACTGACATTTATTGAATAGCATTCATTCTGTCTCAACACTTCACATGAACTCTATCACACTAATATTAATGTACCTATTTTATGTTACTTGGAGGAGGGCATGGCAACCCTCTCCAGCATTCTTGCCTGGAGAATCCCCATGGACAGAGGAGCCCGACAGGCTGCGGTCCGCGGGGTCGCAGAGAGTCGGACACGACTGAGCGACTAAGCACAGCACATTTTTTGTTAAGACTTAAAAACATTAACATTTGTTAAGACTTAAAAACTTACCATTAGGAAATGGTAAAACCAGAGTTGGTGGTTTGGTGACTCTAAAGTCCAAGTTCTTTTTATGCTTTTGTAGGAAAGGAAAAATATCTTTTCCCTCACTGTCCTTCCAAGATTTTGACTGGGGCCCCTGTAACAAAAGACAAATGAACCAGAGTAAAGCAGACAAATTTATTTGTGAGTTTTATGTAACATGGGAGCTTTTGTAAGGAAATGATGACCCTAAGAATGATCTTATGCAAGTGTGATGAAGAGTAGAAAGTCATGGGAGAGCGTGACAGGACAGAAAGAGTATAAGCCGAGTGTAGTAAACTGAGGGACAATTAGTAGGGCCTATTTGCTGAGAGTCCTCTCGGTGTCCCTCTGTCTTCAGACGTAAGGATGCGCCTCTTCTCCAGGTATTGGTGGTGGCGCGGTGGGGGAGGGTGGGTAGGGCTCCTCTCACGTGAGAGTCTTATGATCTGTTTCAGGGAGGCATCAGAAAGTTCCTCTGGGAATTGCTGCATCTCAAATTCCTTTAATGTAAGATATTCAGTGGGTTTCCCTGCAGCGCTAGCAGTAAAGAACACGCCTGCCAATGCAGATGTAAGAGACATGGGTTCAGTCCCTGGGTCAGGAAGATCCCCTGGAGGTGGCTGTCCTGGAGAATCCCCGTGGACAGAGGAGTGTGGCAGGCTACAGCCCGCAGGATCACAGAGTCAGACACGACTAAAGCGACTTAGCACGCACGCAAGATATTCAGTGTCAAGGGGCAGCATGTCCCGAACCCCGTCACTTTATTTCCTTGTAAGAGCCCAAAGTTAAGCATCACAAAGTCTATACACTATAACTTCCTTATGTACTTTACCCATAAGAAAGTTCCTTGAACTCTGACTCAGGTGGTTTACTTTCATAAATCACAAATCTATTTCGATTACTCACTGCTCATCATCTCAGACAGAGATTAAAAATTAACTTCCTCTCTCTGCCTCAGTTTTACCACTAGCACCACACTGCATACTGCTTAAGTCATTTTCCTAAAACAGAGCTAGTCACATCACTCATCCAAACAAAAACCTTTACTGCCTTCCAGTTGCCTTCGTCGTAAAGTTCAAGCTCAGCACAGTTTTCAAGGTTTTCCACTTGGCCCTGGGCTTGTCTAGCTGTCTGTTTCCCTCCTTCCCTCTCTCCCCCCACTCTTCCTTTCCCTCTCTTTCTCCCTCTCCCCCTGTCTCTCCTGCTTCCTCTGTCTTCCTCTCTCCATCTGTCCCTTCTTCCTCTGTCTCTCCTACTCTCTCGGTCTCATCCCCTTCCCTTTTACCATGACTCTAGTCACGCTGGAGTTTTTTTTTTATTGTTCCCTAAACATAGTATGTTCTTTCCCCCTAAAATGTTCTTTCTATCATTTTCTATCTGATATGATCTGCCCAAATCTAATTCATCTTTCAAAGCACATTTAAATGTTACCAACCCTGTGAAATCATCTTCCAGCTCCCTGGGTTAAATTTACACCCACAATACTATTCACTTGGATTAGTGCTCTTAGCATTTTATTTGATGATTAGCTGCTTGCCTGTATGCCGGTTAAATTGTGAGTGTGTTCTTGCTCACCGTAGAGTATGAACGTCATCAGCCGAACCTCAAAAACTAAAATACTAGACACTCAGAATGTTTATTGAATAAATAAAGCTTAGTTATCCAAATCCACAGAGACATTAAAAACAGTGAATTAGGAAGGGGAAAATGAGATTATAAGTTACGATAGGCATCGTGATTGTAGCAAAAATGGCAGCTCTCAGCAAAGGGAAAGTAGAAACCCACATCTCCTGCATTGGCAGGAGGGTTCTTACGACTAGCACCACCTGGGAAGCCCCCATATAAAACATAAAGGACTAAAAAATACCAGTCTGGGACAATTTGCGGAGCCAAACATCCAATTTATTTCGGTGAAACTTGAAGTGGCACTATTATTATATTATAGAATATAATTGATACTAAGAGTAGTCATCCCTTATCATTAAGAAAGTATTTACAATTTGTTCTGTATAGCGTGTTTAAGAAAGCATGGTAGCATAAAATCAGTCATGTAGATGAGTGGAATAGAACTGAGAATCTAGAGGTAAACCCATGTGTCCACAGTCAACTCATTTTTGACAAAAGTGCCAAGACTATTCAATGAGGAAAGAATAATCTCTTCAACAAATGGTGCTGGGACAACTGGAAAATAATAAAGTTGGGCTCCTACCTTACAGCATATACAGAAATTAGCCCATAATGGATCCTAAATGTTGTAAGCACTGAAACAGTGTAACTTTAGGAGAAAACTTTGATGTCGTTCCTTATGACCTTGGATTTGGGAATGGACTCTTAGGTATGACATCATACATCTTAGGTATGACATCAAAGTGTAGGCAACAAAAGAAAGAATAGATAAATTGGGCTTCATCAAAATTTAAAACTTTTTGGATCAAAGGACACTAGAACATGAAAAGACAACCAAAGCATGGGAAGCATTATCTGCAAATCATATATCTGACAAGCATCTATTATCTAGAATATATATAAAACTCTTACAATTCAACAGAAGACACACAGTTCAATTTAACAATGGACAAAGGACTTGAAAAGGCAGTGGTCAATCAGTGCATGAAAATATACTCAATATCATTTGTCATTCAGTTCAGTTCAGTCGCTCAGTCATGTCCAACTCTTTGCAACCCCTTGAACAGCAAGCAGCATGCTGGGCCTCCCTGTCTATCACCAACTGCCAGAGTTTACCCAAACTCATGCCCATTGAGTCAGTGATGCCATCCAACCATCTCATCCTCTGTCGTCCCCTTCTCCTCCTGCCTTCAATCTTTCCCAGCAAAAGGGTCTTTTCAAATGAGTCAGTTCTTCGCATCAGGTGGCCAAAGTACTGGAGTTTCAGCTTCAGCATCAGTCCTTCCAATGAATATTCAGGACTGATTTCCTTTAGGATGGACGGGTTGGATCTCCTTGCAGTATAGGGACTCTCAAGAGTCTTCTCCAACACCACAGTTCAAAAGCATCAATTCTTAGGTGCTCAGCCTTCTTTACGGTCCAACTCTCACATCCATACATGACTACTGGTAAAACCATACCATTGACTAGATGGACCTTTGCTGGCAAAGTAATGCCTCTGCTTTTTAATATGCTGTCGAGGTTGGTCATAGCTTTTCTTCCAAGAAGCAAGTGTCTTTTAATTTCATGGCTGCAGTCACCATTTGCAGTGACTTTGGAGCCCAGGAAAATAAAGTCTCTCACTGTCCATTGTTTCCCCATCTACTTGCCATGAAGTGATGGGACCAGATGCTATGATCTTAATTTTCTGAATGTTGAGTTTTAAGCCCACTTTTTCACTCTCCTCTTTCGCTTTCATCAAGAGTCTCTTTAGTTCTTCTTCGCTTTCTGCCATAAAGGTGGTGTCATCTGCATATCTGAGGTAATTGATATTTCTCCCAGCATCTTGATTCCAGCTTGTGCTTCATCCAGCCTGACATTTTGCATGATGTACTCTGAATATAAGTTAAATAAGCAGGGTGACAGTATACAGCCTTGACGTACTCCTTTCCCGATTTGGAACCAGTCTGGTGTTCCATATTCAGTTCTAACTGTTGCTTCTTGATCTGCATACAGATTTCTCAGGAGGCAGCTCTGGTAATCCCATCTCTAAGAATTTTCCACAGTTTTTTTGTGATCCACACAATCAAAGGCTTTGCCATAGTCAATAAAGCAGAAGTAGATTTTTTTTTGGAAATCTCTTGCTTTTTTGATGATCCAGCGGATGTTGGCAATTTGATCTCTGGTTCCTCTGCCTTTTCTAAATCCAGCTTGAACATTTGGAAGTTCATGGTTCACGTATTATTGAAGCCTGGTTTGGAAAATTTTAAGCATTACTTTGCTAGCATGTGAGATGAGTGAATTGTGCAGTAGTCTGAACATTCCTTGGCATTTCCTTTCTCTGGTATTGGAATGAAAACTGATCTTTTCCAGTCGTGTGACCATTGCTGAGTTTTCCAAATTTGCTGGCATATTGAGTGCTGCACTTTAAGAGCATCATCTTTTAGGATTTGAAATAGCTTAGCTGGAATTTCATCACCTCCACTAGTTTTGTGCGTAGTGATGCTTTCTTTGTAAGGCCCACTTGACTTCGCACTCCAGAATGTCTGGCTCTAGGCAAGTGATCACACCATCGTGGTTATCTGGGTCATGAAGGTCTTTTTTGTATAGTTCTGTGTATTCTTGCCACCTCTTCTTAATATCTTCTGCTTCTGTTAGGTCCATACCATTTCTGTCCTTTATTGTGCCCATATTTGCATGAAGTGTTCCCTGAGTATCTCTAATTTTCTTTAAGAGATCTCTAGTCTTTCCCATTCTATTGTTTTCCTCTATTTCTTTGCATTGATCTCTGAGGAAGGCTTTCTTATCTCTCATTGCTGTTCTTTGGAATTCTGCGTTCAAATAGGTATATCCTTCCTTTTCTCTTTTGCCTTTCATTTTTCTTCTTTTCTCAGCTATTTGTAAGGTCTCCTCAGACAACCATTTTGCCTTTTTGCATTTTTTTTCTTGGGGATGGTCTTGATCACTGCCTCCTGTACAATGTCATGAACCTCTGTCCGTGGTTCTTTAGGCACTCTATCAGATCTAATCCCTTGAATCTATTTGTCACTTCTACTGTATAATCATTAGGGATTTGATTAAGGTCAAACCTGAATGGTCTAGTGTTTTTCCCTACTTTCTTCAATTTAAATCTGAATTTTACAATAAGGAGTTCATGATCTGAGACACAGTCAGCTCCTGGTCTTGTTTTTGTGGACTGTATAGAGCTTCTCCATCATTGGCTGCAAAGAATATAATCAATCTGATTTCAGTATTGACCATCTAGTGATGTCCATGTGTAGAGTCATCTCTTGTGTTGTTGGAAGAGGGTGTTTGCTATGATCAGTGCATTCTCTTGGCAAAACTCTGTTAGCCTTTGCCCTGCTTCACTCTGTACTCCAAGGCCAAATTTGCCTGTTATTCTGGGTATCTATTGACTTCCTACTTTTGCATTCCAGTCACCTGTAATGAAACAGACATCTTTTTGGGGTGTTAGTTCTAGAAGGTCTTGTAGTTTTTCATTGAACCATTCAACTTCAGCTTCTTCAGCATTACTTGTTGGGGCATAGACTTGGATTACTGTGATATTGAATGGTTTGCCTTGGAAACAAATCGAGATCATTCTGTCGTTTTTGAGAGTGCATCTAAGTACTACATTTCAGACTCTTTTGTTGACTATGATGGCTACTCCATTTCTTCTAAGGGATTCTTGCCCACAGTACTAGATATAATGATCATCTGAATGAAATTCACCCATTCCATTCCAGTCCATTTTAGTTCACTGATTCCTAAAATGTCAATGTTCACTCTTGCCATCTCCTGTTTGACCATTTCCAATTTACCTTGATTCATGGACCTAACATTCCAGGTTCCTATACAATATTGCTCTTTACAGCATCGGATTTTACTTCCATCACCAGTCACATCCACAACTGGGTGATGTTGCCTTGGCTCCATCTCTTCATTCTTTCTGGAGTTATTTCTCCACTGATCTCCAGTAGCATATTGGGTACCTACCGACCTGAGATAGGACCTTTCAGTGTCCTATCTTTTTGCCTTTTCATACTGTTCATAGGATTCTCAAGGCAAGGATACTGAAATGGTTTGCCATTTCCTTCTCCAGTGGACCACGTGCTGGCAAGGATATGCAGAAATTGGAAATCTTGTGCTTTGCTCATGTGAATATAAAAGAGTGAAGCTGCAGTAGAAAGAAGTTTGGTGGTTCCTCAGAAAGGTATAGAATTACCATATTATCCGGCAGTTTACTTCTAGGTATATACCCAAGCATTGAAAAAAAAGTGTTCATACAAAACTTTGTAAACAAATCTTCAAAGCATCACTATTCATGATAGCTAAAATGTGAAAATAACCCAAATATCTATCAACTAGTGAGTGGATTCTAAAAATGTTACATTTTGCTGGATTGGCTTTATTTTTGCTTCTCAAGAAATAAAATATTACAGGTTAAGTCCCTTTTGTATCCCTCCTTGATTCCATTTCCCTTCCTCCTGCTTCCAGAGAAAACCACTGTCCTGAACCTGATGTGAAGTGACTCTGTCCCACTTATTTTTTACATGTTGAATCCGTAAGCATTCCATAGTGTTTGATGTGATTTTTAAACTTTATATGAAAAGTATCATAGCTATCCAGCTGCATTTTGCTTTTATCACTCAACATTTTATTTTATTTTAGGCTGCATCATGTGGCTCATGGGGTCTTAGTTCCCTGACCAGGGATTGAACCCAGGCCCTTGTCAGTGAGAGCTCAGGATTCTAACTGCTGGACTGTTGGGGAATTCCCTCAACATTTTAAATATATTACAAAACTTAGGTAACTTTGAGACAAAAGATTGTCACAAATATCACCTAATTTGGTATCCCTCTGTTGAGTGTTCCACTATCTCCATGCAACCCTGCTTAACTATTTCATTAGCTGAAAATTCTAATGAGTCAAGGTAATATATGACATACAAGACAATTCTGTGGTCCAAAAATATAGTTTTATTATGGTATACATACTTTTCTGTTAAAACTAAAATTACAGTATTTAAGCATAGTTAAAAGGGACAGCAAGTACCCAAGAATTTTGTTTAATTATATTTCAGTTTCTGGAGGACATTGGCCATATGTGTAATTCAAGTTTTTATAAAAATTAACATTACTGAGAAATGTAAGTACATTCCAATATTCAGGTAACTTGGCAATAAAACTATGCGGATAAACATAAAGTCAAAAGTGTGGGCTAGATCATAACAATATTTAATATCAAACACACATGGCTCTGCATGTTTGTATCTTTATATCAGAACTTACAATAGTGTAATCTCAGACCAGTACTTAGGCTTCGACCGTATTTGCTTTGAGAAACTAATTTTATCAATGGGTAAACTTTGGTGTTTGATGGTTTTATACATCCTTCAGGTACTCCTACACCTCACTTGAGTCTGGCTGTTTTTCACAACTGTATATGAGACAAAGGCAATCATTCTTTTGACGCAGGAAAGATATTTATTCTGACATGAAGTGTGTGTAAGTCCCTGAGCTTCTCCTCCCTCTCCCATTCTGCCCTTTTTTTGTGCTCATACTGCGAGCTACAAGAACTCAAAGATGGACCAGAGGTTTGTCTCCAGTTAATATCCTTCAGCACCGGAGCCGTTAGGTTGGCAATTCATTTATGCATCTTTCTGGATGAATCATAGCTAACTCATGATCCCCCTCAATGACAGCATTTTCCTGGGTGGTATTTTTTGTTGTTGATCATTATGCTTAAATATGAGTTCTTATTTTTCTCTGTGAATCATTATATCAACATAGGTGTGGTTGGTTAAGTAAACACAAAGGAGATAAATGCGCTAAATCCGAACCTGTAGAAACACTCAATTTTCAGTGCTTATAGTAATGACTTGCACATTTGTAATATTTATATCTGGCTTCTTTTCATGGGGGGTAGTGAGTGTACAAGCAAAAAAGAAAAAGAAGATAGGTGGAGGTAGGTAGGGAACATTTCCCACCATGAACTCAAGACAGGGAAAGAAAAAACTGGCTTTTGAGTAACAAATATGCACATGAAACACTTAAAAGGAAACAAAGATATTTAATAGTTCTCAGGTAGAGTTAGTCACCATAACTTTGTAATACCTTCCAAAGTGTGCTTCTTCTTTGAACTTCCAGTTGAAATGAAACTCATGTTAACTAGCATGCAGTTTCTTGTCTTAAATATCAACACATTTCAAAACCAGGTTGAGAAGTCAATTTCAGTGTTAATCTAGGAACACCCTAGAATAACCTTGAAACTTCCTTTAACTTTAAAACATACAGCCTTCCAACTCTATTAAAAAAAAAAAAGTTCATTGAGGAACTTTTCAGCTTGTTTTTGCTTCATTTTCATTGTTGGTTTTCATAGAGATAATAGTTCTTAATAATGATTGTTTCCAGTGAAAAGAAGTTCAAGGCAAGTTGAAAATACTTTTGAATGAGCTCAAACGACTTACAATTTATATAGAATGCAGCACTCTCTTACTCATAGGTAATATTGTTTGGTCATTGTTCACATGTTAGGTACAAGATCAATGATTTCTGTCTAATAATACCTTGCACTTTAAAGTGTGTATAGTGTTTACTTATCATCTGGTTTTAATGTGGTGGAGTCATAATACATAAAAGAGGATATTCACTAGAGACATCTTTTGGGTTACACCCATTAACACAAAAGTTGTAATGTTTTCCAAAATGCCTTCATTTAATTACCAGTTATGCCAAACTTTTCACAAGTTGCATCAATGGTGAGTCACTTATACTAAAATCCACCAGTGTGTACAATAGAACAAAAGAGAGGTGCAAAAGAAGTTTCAGTCTCTAGACAAAAGTAGAATTTTCAATAGGTACAAAGAAATAACCTTTTGTCAACTTTCCATCCTATAGAGGAGCTGTAAGAAAAAGACTAAATAGTCTAGTACCATGTAAACATTTAATAGAAAACTAATATTTCAGCAGGTGTGCATGTTGCTTTTAAATAGAATACAGTAATCCTTTGATCATGTTTCTGAAAAGGTTTTCTTTCCCAGATATGTTGCAGCAACTTTTCTTAAAGGTATAGCTTTCTTTTCTGGAAATCTCTTGATACCATTATTGGTTTTTGTTAAAAAAAAATAAAAAAATAAAAATAAAAACCTCCACGAAAGTAATTTGGAAAGTAAGTATTGGCCATTCTACTTTTAGAATGGAGTAGGAAATAGCAACCCAGTCCAGTGTTCTTGCTTGGAAAATTTGGAAAATTCCATGAACAGAAAAGCCTGGCGGGAACCATAAGGTTCCAAACCATGAGGTTCCAAAGAGTTGGACACAACTGAGCATACATGTGCTGCTTTTAGAATCTCTCCTATTTAGATAAATTTACTAACTTCTGTTATTAGTCTTGTTATTAACTGATATTAAGCTTTAATATAGTTAGAATTATCCTTTTCTTCATAAGATCACACTATATTAATATAATTAATTTCACTGATAATTATAATAAAATAATAATTATATGATTAAGTTCACTAGTCAAATATTTATAGTATTCCTACTACATATTTAGGACTAAATTATATACTGTGTTAGATAAATTTAAGAGGCAGTTACTGTCTTCAAGAGGCTTATAGTCTGAGGGAATGACATTAACATACATTAACATAGTATATTCAGGATTAAAACTATATATGACACTGAAATATAGCCAGCCAAACTGTCAACAATTAGAAAAGTTTTTTTTTTTAAAAAGCTATACCATTTTTAAAACTATACAACATATTAAGGTTTTGAGGTTATCACCTCAAAACACTGCAAAATGTTTTCATCAAGTTTTGTCAAAGCCCTATTGACATAGGCTGAGGACAAACTTCTCCATCTCTGCCTCACATACTTTAATTCAAACCTGCATCCTATCTTGTCTCCAAGATCGATTTCCTGCCTCTCTCTAATCTTACCTTCCCCTAAATCTGTCACCTGTATTGCACCCATAACAATCTGCCTACAACTGCTTGCTTAAAACTCCAGTAGTTCCTCTGCCAACATGATAAAACACGAGTTCTTTAATGTGCATGTAAGACTTCTGGCTCCTCTTTGCTCCATCCTATCTTCTGCATTTCTCCATATAGACTTTTATGTTCTAGTAATACTAGATTTTCTTTTCTTTTTTTTGGTCCCAGATACACACATACTATTTCAGACCTTTGATGCCTTTTTTCTGATTATGTTCTCTTTACCTGGATTGCCTTTCCTGTGAGTCTTTGCTTGTCTAATTTCTTATTCGTCTTTTAAGACTGCAATTCAGGCATCATTTTCTCCTGAGGTCTTAGGTTGAACTTAAAAGTCCCTTTCTTAATGATCCCATAACAATCTCTGGAAATCTCTATTCAGGGTCTAATGTATGTTGAAAGCATTTATACACACATGGAGAGAGGATATGTCTTCTTTTTTATGTCATCAGTGCCTAATACCAAACTTAATGCATATATCTATATGTTTGCTGGCATAACCATCTAACTGTATAATAGTTTAGTAGGTATTTTCTTTCTTGTATATTGCTTTACTATTTTTTAGCTAATTTGCCTGGGCCAATTATTTGCTTTTTTGTAACAGTTTTTTTCATCTGTTAGATGAAATTAGATAATAATTGCTAATATTTATTAAGCACCTGCTATGTTACAGGTACTCTTCTAAGTACTTTGCATGTGTGCACATCAGTGCTACAGGGTAGATGCTATTATCATCCCTATTTGACACATGAGAGAACTGAAGCATAAAAAAAGAAACTTAGGGACTTCCCTGGTAGTCCAGTGGTTAGGAACCCACCTTTCAATGCAGGAGACGCTGGTTTGATCCCTGGTCTGGAAACTAAGATCCCACATGTGGGGCAACTAAGCACGTGCCCTGCAACTACTGAGCTCACCCACTTAGGAGCCACAGCTAGAGAGGAGCTCACACAAGACCCTCCTGACACAGCCAAAAATAAACATTAGGAAAAGAAAAGAAAGGTAACCATTTTGCATAGTTAGTAAGTGGAATAGCTGAACTTCTAGCCTTAAGCAGTCAGATTTCAGAATTCAGACTTTTAACAGCTTCACAACGCTACATCACATGAGCAAGGTTAATCAGGGGACCAAGTGAGATGCCAGTGACTACACTTTGTAAAAAGCACATGTTGTCTTTAGGGTATTCTATGTAGAGGATCATGTCATCTGCAAACAGTGAGAGTTTTACTTCTTTTCCAATTGGATTCCTTTTGTTTCTTTTTCTTCTTTGATTGTTGTGGCTGAAACTTCCAAAACTATG
Organism: Cervus canadensis; assembly: GCF_019320065.1. Lineage (NCBI taxonomy): Eukaryota > Metazoa > Chordata > Mammalia > Artiodactyla > Cervidae > Cervus > Cervus canadensis. The sequence goes on along the minus strand of NC_057386.1, from coordinate 48,651,447 downwards.
TTGAATAGTAGTGGTGAGAGTGGGCACCCTTGCTTGTTCCTGACTTTAGGGGAAATGCTTTCAATTTTTCACCACTGAGGATAATGTTTGCTGTGGGTTTGTCATATGTGGCTTTTATTATGTTGAGGTATGTTCCTTCTATGCCTGCTTTCTGGAGAGTTTTTATCATAAATGGGTGTTGAATTTTGTCAAAGGCTTTCTCTGTATCTATTGAGATAATCATATGGCTTTTATCTTTCAGTTTGTTAATGTGGTGTATCACATTGACGGATTTGCAAATATCGAAGAATCCTTGCATCCCTGGGATAAAGCCCACTTGGTCATGATGTATGATCTTTTTAATATGTTGTTGGATTCTGTTTGGTAGAATTTTGTTGAGGGTTTTTGCATCTATGTTCATCAGTGACATTGGCCTGTAGTTTTCTTTTTTTGTGGCATCTTTGTCTGGTTTTGGTATTAGGGTGATGGTGGCCTCATAGAATGAGTTTGGGAGTTTACCTTCCTCTGCAATTTTCTGGAAGAGTTTGAGTAGGATCTGTGCTAGCTCTTCTCTAAATTTTTGGTAGAATTCAGCCGTGAAGCCATCTGGTCCTGGGCTTTTGTTTGTTGAAAGATTTTTATTACAGTTTCAATTTCTGTGCATGTGATGGGTATGTTAAGATTTTCTGTTTCTTCCTGGTTCAGTTTTGGAAGGTTATACTTTTCTAAGAATTTTTCCATCTCTTCCAAGTTGTCCATTTTATTAGCATATAGTTGCTGATAGTAGTCTCTTATGATCATTTGTATTTCTGTGTTGTCTGTTGTGATCTCTCCATTTTCATTTCTAATTTTGTTGATTTGATTCTTCTCTCTTTGTTTCTTGATGAGTCTGGCTAATGGTTTGTTTATTTCATTTATCTTCTCAAAGAATCAGGTTTTAGTTTTGTTGATTTTTTCTATAGTCTCCTTTGTTTCTTTTTCATTTATTTCTGCTCTGATTTTAATGATTTCTTTCCTTCTACTAACTTTGAGATTCTCCATTTCTTCTTTTTCTAGTTGTTTTAGGTGTAAAGTTAGGTTATTTATTTGATTTTTCATTTCTTGAGGTAAGCTTGTTTTGCTATGAACCTTCCTCTTAGCACTGCTTTTACTGAATCCCATAGGTTTTGGGTTGTCGTGTTTTAATTTTCATTTGTTTCTATCCGTGTTTTGATTTCCTTTTTGATTTCTTCTGTGATTTGTTGGTTATTCAGAGGCGTGTTGTTTAGCCTCCATATGTTTGTGTTTTCAATAGTTTTTTTTCCTGTAATTGACATCTAACCTTACTGCATTGTGATCAGAAGATATGCTTGAAATGATTTCAAGTCTTTTGAATTTACCAAGGCTAGATTTATGGTCCAGGATGTGATCTATCCTAGAGAATGTCCTGTGTGCACTTGAGAAAAAGGTGAAATTCATTGTTTTGGGGGTGAAATGTCCTATAGCTATCAGTTAGATCTAATGGGTCCATTGTATCATTTAAAGCTTGCGTTTCCTTGCTAATTTTCTGTTTGCTTGATCTATCCATAGGTGTGAGTAGGGTATTAAAATCCCCTACTATTATTGTGTTACTGTTAATTTCCTGTTTCATACTTGTTAGCATTTGCCTTATGTATTCCTATGTCGGGTGCATATATATTTATAATTGTTGTATCTTCTTCTTGGATTGATCCTTTGATCATTATGTAGTGACCTTCTTTGTCTCTTTTCACAGTCTTTATTTCAAAGTCTATTTTATCTGATATGAGTATTGCTACTCCTGCTTTATTTTGGTCTCCATTTGCATGAAATATCTTTTTCTAGCCCTTCACTTTCAATCTGTATGTGTCCCTTGGTCTGAGGTGGATCTCTTGTAAACAGCATACATAGGAGTCTTGTTTTTGGTATCCATTCAGCCAGTCTTTGTCTTTTGGTTGGGGCATTCAACCCATTTACATTTGCAGATGACATGATCCTCTACATGGAAAACCCTAAAGACACCACCAGAAAATTACTAGAGCTAATCAATGAATATAGTAAAGTTGCAGGATATAAAAATATACAGAAATCCCTTGCATTCCTATACACTAGCAATGAGACAACAGAAAGAGAAATTAAGGAAACAATCCCATTCACCATTGCAATGAAAAGAATAAAATACTTAGGAATAAATTTGCCTAAAGAAACAAGAGGCCTATATGTAGAAAACTATAAAACACTGATGAAAGAAATCAAAGGTGACACAAATAAATGGAGAAACATACCATGTTCATGGATCAGTTCAGTTCAGTTCAGTTGCTCATTGTCCGACTCTTTGCGACCCCATGAACTGCAGCACGCCAGGCCTCCCTGTCTATCACAAACTCCTGGAGTCTACCCAAACCCATATCCACTGAGTCAGTGATGCCATGCAGCCATCTCATCCTCTGTCGTCCCCTTTTCCTGCCCTCAGTCTTTCCCAGCATCAGGGTCTTTTCCAATGAGTCAGTTCCTCACATCAGGTGGCCAAAGTATTGGAGTTTCAGCTTCAACATCAGTCCTTCCAATGAACACCCAGGACTGATCTCCTTTAGGATGGACGGGTTGGATCTCCTTGCAGTCCAAGGGACTCTCAAGAGTCTTCTCCAACACCACAGTTCAAAAGCATCAATTCTTCAGCACTCAGCTTTCTTTACAGTCCAACTCTCTACATCCATACATGACTACTGGAAAAATCATAGCCTTGACTAGATGGGTCTTTGTTGATGGATCAGAGGAATCAATAGAGTGAAAATAAGTATACTACCCAAAGCAATCCCTATCAAGGTACCAATAGTATTTTTCACAGAACTGGAACAAATAAATTCACAATTTGTATGGAAATACAAAAAACCTCAAATAGCCAAAGCAATCTTGAGAAAGAAGAATAGAACTGGAGGAATCAACCTGCCTGACTTCAGGATCTACTACAAAGCCACAGTCATCAAGACAGTATGGTACTGGCACAAAGACAGAAATACAGATCAATGGAACAAAATAGAAAGCCCAGAGATAAATCCACACACCTATGGACACCTTATCTTTGACAAAGGAGGCAAAAATATACAATGGAGAGAAGACAATCTCTTTAACAATTGGTGCTGGGAAAACTGGTAAACCACTTGTAAAAGAATGAAACTAGAACACTTTCTAATACCATACACAAAAATAAACTCAAAATGGATTAAATATCTAAATGTAAGACCAGAAACTATAAAAGTCCTACAGAAAAACATAGGCAGAGCACTATCTGACATAAATCACAGCCAGATCCTCTATGACCCATCTCCCAGAGTAATGGAAATAAAAGCAAAAATAAGCAAATGGGACCTAATTAAACTTAACATCTTATGCACAATGATGGAAACTATAAGCAAGGTGAAAAGACAGCCTTCAGAATGGGAGAAAATAATAGCAAATGAAGCAACCGACAAAAAAATTAATCTCAAAAATACACAAGCAGTTCATGCAGCTCAGTATCAGAAAAATGAACAACCAATCAAAAAATGGGCCAAAGAACTAAACAGACATTGCCCCAAAGAAGACATACAGATGTCTAAAAAACACAAGGAAAGATGCTCAACATCACTCATTATCAGAGAAATGCAAATCAAAACCATAATGAAGTACCATCTCATGCTGGTCAGAATGGCTGCTATCAAAAAGTCTACAGACAATAAATGCTGGAGAGGGTGTGGAGAAAAAGATACCCTCTTACACTGTTGGTGGGAATGCAAACTAGTACAGCCACTATGGAGAACAGTGTGGAGATTCCTTAAAAAACTGGAAATAGAACTGCCATATGACCCAGCAATCCCACTGCTGGGCATGTACACTGAAGAAACCAGAAGTGAAAGAGTCACGTGTACCCCAATGTTCATCACAGCACTGTTTATAATAGCCAGGACATGGAAGCAACCTAGATGAATGGATGGCATTCATAAGATGGCAAATGAATGGATAAGAAAGTTGTGGTGCATGTGCATGATGGAATATTACTCAGCTATTAAAAGGAATACATTTGAGTCAGAACGAGGTGGATGAAACTGGAGCCTATATACAGAGTGAAGTAAGTCAGAAGAAAGGCACCAATATGGTATATTAATGCATATATGTGGAATTTAGAAAGATGGTAATATGCAAGAAAGCAAAAGAGACACAGATATAAAGAACAGACTTTTGGACTCTTGTGGGAGAAGGCGAGGGTGGGATGATTTGAGAGAATAGCATTGAAACATGTATATTACCATATGTGAAATGGATGACCAGTCCAAGTTCAATGCATGAAACAGGGTTCTCAAAGCCAGTGCACTGGGACAACCCAAAGGGATGGGGAGGGAAGTGGGAGGGGGGTTCAGGATGGAGGGACACATGTATACCCATGACTGATTCATGTCAATGTATGGCAAAAACCATCACAGTACTGTAAAGTAATTATCCTCCAATTAAAATAAATAAATAAAAAAATTTTAAAAAGCACATGTTGTTGTTGTTCAGTCACTGTCGTGTCTGACTATTTTGTGACCCCATCAACTATAGCCCGCCAGGCTCCTCTGTCCATAGGATTTCCCAGGCAAGAATACTGGAGTGGGTTGTCATTTTCTTCTCCAGGGGACTGTTCCTGGCCCAAGGATATAACCTGTGTCTCCTGCATTAGCAGGCGGATTCTTTACCACTGAGCCACCAGGGAAGCCCACAAAGCATAAAGCATGCAAATAATAATAACTGCTGCTTTTGAAGTGCTAGGAGGTGTTGTGTATAGTGCAAAGTAACTTACACAGAGTATTAATTAATTTAACCCCGAGTACACTGTTGTGATCACCTTTAAAGATAGACAGTGGCGGCAAAGAAAGATTGCACAGCAGTAGCTGGTGGAGTCTGCATTCAAGCACAGCGATCTGAGTCTGCAGCCCAATGTGCTAAACCGCACGACCCTGCCTCTCAAATATTAGTTATTATAGATTCAGTCACTGTGTGCTCCCTACAGGCGAAGTTTACCACATAAATCTTCCCATTTACATTTTATGTTTCTGAAATTAAATGTGTCTTAATCAAACTGGGTTTATTCCATTTGGAACCAAAAGGAAGTGTTCCGAAGTGAAATATTATCTGTCATTGCAAATGAGGACTTTCAGGGTTGGCACCTTTAAATAACTTGCTTACCTTCTTAAAAGGCATGTGTTTAAATTTAGAATCACATATATACTAAATTACTTACACATATGTTGTAACTAGTGGAGGAAATCAATGAAAAATTCTATTGTGATTTAGAAATCTAAGTAGTTCATTTATCCAATTAGTTACTTCTTAAATAAGAAATATCAGCATTATATCCTCTTCTAAAGAATTATAGCAGATAAAATAGCCACAGATACATTAAAAAAAAAAAACAACCCTAAACTGGGATCCACTACTTAGTGGGAATAGAGGATATTAGTTCCAAACACCCTTACTTTAGTGGTGCTGGGTGACAAAATAGAGTGATTTCATGTTAGTGCTGGTTTTTAACATTTAATTTCCTTTTCCTAAAGTAGTTTGACCTTTGTGGAACATGGGAAATGTAAAAGGACTGAAAGAAAACCCCAGGGTTCTCTCCAGAACCATCTTCTCCAAAGGATCTCACAAGCAAACCATCTGCTCTAGTATTACTCAGATGGGTAGGCTGATATCTTCTAACAGCAGAAATGCTAACTGAATCTCCTACATGAGAAACCCACAGGTTAATGTTGTCCTTAGAAGTTATATACTTGATATAATATGGCGTGTTTACCTAGCAGCTTGCTACGTGCTTAACATGTGAAGTTCCTTCTCATGGCTGTTTGTTTCTGTTGGACTCTACGTGTTAAAAATAATATAAGGTCAAATTCCATAGGAAAGCATGGTTCTGATTGAATTTCCAGTTCCAAACTCTGGACCTAAGCCAGTAGGATCTGGGAATGTGGCAGGGAGAGTATGCCTTACATGGCAGCACTCAAAAGTGACTACTTAGGTTGATTAACTAGTGGTGAAGATAGGTTTGGAAAGATATTTCAACCAGGCTAATTAGCAAGCAGTCAGATGTGACAGAACAGTGAGTAAAATATATGCCACCGCTCTGGAAGGGAGCTAAGAAATGCACTGAGAAAAGATGGAAATAAGTCAGATATGTGCTGGAGCCATGGTGAGGAAGTTAGCCCCATTGCCTGCTTCATGCTGTTTAAAAATAGAAGCGAGAGCTCTTAAACGTGATTTGACTTAGACTCAGAGTCCAAGCCTTAAGTCTGTGTCTTTAACTATATAATTTTTGGTGCAATTTATTATAGGCAATGTCATCTTTAAGCCTATTTTAGAGTTTGAATTAAGACATAAAATCTTTTTTTTTTTTAAAAAAAGCCCTTACGCATAGGTCTCCTGTTTTGATTATTAAAACTTAATCACTTGTTTCACACACACATACACATGCACATAAAGCCCTTATGATGTCCCTCCAAACTGCTTTAGTCTAAATTTAAGCTCTGAAAGGATCAGTTTCTTATCTTTTTAATTTCCTTTGTAAAATAGCCAGCAAAATACATGTATTTATGCTGACACTTTTTGGAGCTAATGATACTATTATATGAAAAAATCTGCTCAGGAAAGTACCCTTTTAAAATGGATTGTGATTGTGAAGATGGTGACTTCTCTTACGTGGCTCACACAATTAAAACTTTAACCATTGTTTGGTCACTCACTCACACTCAATTTTTGTCTCTTGGACTTTGGTTCTCACTTATATTCCCGCTCTGGGACACTTTCAGTCATCTGCCTGGAATGCCTTTCTCACCTTTTTAGCTTAACAAAATCCTGTTCATCTTTCGAGGAATATACACATTTTTAAATTTGGCTACACCAGCTGTTAGTCATGGCATTTGGGACTTTCAATCTTCATTATGACATGCAAGATCTTTAGTTGCAGCACACAGGATCTAGTTCCCTGACCGGGGATCAAACCCCAGGCCCCTTGAATTGGGAATGCAGAGTCTTAGCCACTGGACTATCAGGGAACTCCCTAAGGAATATTAATATTATATATATAATAAAATTAGATATAATAATATTGTATATAGTATATAATATTAATATTAATAATATTATTAAATATTATCTCTTATAGAATCTTCTCTGTTTCCCACCCTCCATTCCTCCCCACAAACTTATTCCTTCCCCTGCTCATGGTTCTGTAGGATCTAGTACTGTTTCTTTCACAGCACTTGTCAGGTTTATATTACAGGTAGTCTGTATTTGTCATTCTCCCAAATTAATTGTAAGCTGCTTGAAGGCAGGAATTGCCTTCTTTATCGTGGAACACCTATTCTCCATGTTCAAGAAATTAACACAAAGACTTGAACGTGGTTGACAACATGTTTTGAAGCCAAAGAATCTTTGGAGTAGAAATTCTGGTGAGCAGGGAGCATCCTTCCAAACATTGTCCTGCTTTGCTATTGAATTAGGTTTCCTACTTGTCCACATTCTCCATGGTATAGAGATGGGCTTTCCTTCTTACACCAGCAAATTTGTTTTATCAGTTGTTCTCACTATGAGATTGGACATGTTACCTTGAATCCATTTATTTATTCAGAAAGTGTGTTCACTGCCTACTCTGGCATTGCTGAAATTTTCAGCAATGTGAACCCATCATTTTTCTAAAATACTGATAATAATATCCACTACCACCATTGTTTATACAGCATTTTGCAGCTTTCAAAACTCTCTCATTTCATTAAAATTTCCAAAATGGATGGAGTGGATATTATTATTATCTCAACTTTTGAGGCATTTCTTAGTTTCCTAGCTAACTTCATTGAAGAATGTTTTCATTGTTGTTGTTGTTCAGTCACTCAGTTGTGACCCGGTGGAGTGCAGCACGCCAGGCTTCCCTGTCCTTCACTATCTCCCAGAGTATGCTCAAATTCGTGTCCATTGAGTCATTGATGCCATCCAACCATCTCATCCTCTGTCACCCCCTTCTCCTCCTGCCTTCAATCTTTCCAGCATCAGGGTCTCTTCCACTGAGTGGGCTCTTCGCATGAGGTAGCCAACGTACTGGAGCTTCAACTTGAGCATCAGTCCTTCCAATGAATATTCAGGGTTTGTTTTCCTTTAGGATTGACTGGTTTGACCTCCCTGTTTTTGTTTAACCATGTCTAATTATAAAATTTAAAATCTCTAAGGGACCTTAAAGGGTTTCCCTGGTAGCTCAACTGCTAAAGAATCCACCTACAATGCAGCAGACCCCAGTTCGATTGCTGGGTTGGGAAGATTCCCTGGAGAAGGGATAGGCTACCCACTCCAGTTTCCTCGGGCTTCCCTGGTGGCTCAGACGGTAAAGAATCCGCCTAAAATGCGGGTGACCTGGCTTCAATCCCTGGGTTGGGAAGATCCCTTGGAGAAAGGAACAGCTACCCTCTCCAATATTCTGGTCTGGAGAATCCCCACAGAGGAGCCTAACAGGCTACAATCCATGGGGTCGCAAAGAGTCAGACAGGACTGAGTGACTAAGCACACAGCATGAGACCTTAAAAGGTCCTTCCCTTCCTCTTACAGATGAGTGAAATATCTGGACAGATATAGTGGCTTCTCTGTCACATATTCTTTTCTTTAAAAATTGGAGTATAACTGCTTTAAATGTGTTCTGCTGTACAACATGAATCAGCCTTGCTGCTGCTGCTGCTGCTAAGTCATTTCAGTCGTGTCCTACTCTGAGCAACCCCATAGACGGCAGCCAACCACGCTCCCCCATCCCTGGGATTGTCCAAGCAAGAACACTGGAACGGGTTGCCATTTCCTTCTCCAATGCATGAAAGTGAAAAGTGAAAGTGAAGTCGCTGAGTTGTGTCTGACTCTTAGCGACCCCATGGATTGCAGCCTACCAGGCTCCTCCATCCATGGCATTTTCCAGGCAAGAGTACTGGAGTGGGGTGCCATTGCCTTCTCTGGAATCAGCCACATATACACATATATCCTCTTTAGCCTACTCCCAAAGTCTCACTTTGGGTTCCCTGCATCTTACATCAAACTCCCTCTGGCTATCTATTTTACATATGGTAATGTATATTTTTCAGTGCTATTCTCTCTGATTACCCCACCCTCTCCCTCCCCCACTGTGTTCAAAAGTCTGTTCTTTACATCTGGGTCTCCTTTTCTGCCCTGCATGTAGGATTATGAGTACTATCTTTCTAGATTCCATTGATATGCATTAATAAACAGTATTTGTCTTTCTCTTTCTGACTTACTTCACTCTGTGTAATAGGCTGTAGGTTGATCCACCTCATTAGAACTGACTCAAATGCGTTCCTTTTTATAGCTGAGTGATAGTCCATTGTGTATATGTACTACAACTTTCTTATCCATTCATCTGCCAATGATATGTCACATATTCTTAATAAATAGCAGAGTCTAACCTGCAGTAGAATCTGTCTTCTGAGTCCTAATTCTAGCCACCACTTCTATTGCCTCTAGGACAAAAAAAGTTTTGAGTGCATCACCCTCGTTTTTGAGATATTCCGTTTATTCATTTTGGGGAACTGTCATTTTGGACAGTTTTGTACATCTTAGTGTTCATGTCAGTCTTCTTCCTGGGTTTGTATTATCTTTTTCTTTATCTGCTTTCACTATCTGAAATGTAAATTTCACCAGGTACAATAACTTTTTCTATGCAATTTTCTCTCTCAAGTAGGTTTTATCTAACCCTCATGTTTTTCAAATCTCCTAGTTTCTAGGTCTTTAATTCCTATTTCAAGATTCATATAGGTAGTTGGGTAGTTTTATAACATTTTCCCAAAGGTCTACAGACGTACCTGGGTGATGTGATATGTTGGCAACATTGCCTGGTCCTCCTCCTTTGCTGAGAATTCAAGAATTTTAAACTGGAGTGAATTATTAGAGATACTTGGTCTAGTTCTCTTGTTTTCCAGATAAGGAGAATGGGAAAAAAAAAAAAACTTGCCTATATTTATATAGCCTAGATCCAAATCCAGCATTCTAATGATGATCCTTCTACAATTTACATGATTTGTTGAATGGAAATAAGATCTCTGAACAAGGTCAAGGGCAATAATTGAATAGAAGAGGAGGGAAAAGAAGGGAAAGCAAGAGTTTCTGCTAATGAGGCTCCCAAACTCAAGAATCCAAAACTGTTCAAAAATTTTTAAAATTGACCTATTTGCAACCTGAACAAGTCTTCTGAAGAGCCTGACAAATCTTATCTTCCTATTTCGATTAATCAAATTATTAGAAATGTGCTGTATAGCACAGGGAACTCTACTCAATGCTCTCTGGTGACCTAAATGGTGAGAAAATCCAAAAAGGAGGGGATATGTGTTTATATACAGCACTTCCCTGGCGGCTCAGTGGTAGAGAATCCTCTGGCAAAGCTGGAGACCTGGGTTCGATCCCTGGGTTGGAAAGATCCCCTGGAGAAGGAAATGGCAGCCCACTCTAGTATTCTTGCCTGTGAAATCCCAGGGAAGAGGAACCTGGCAGGCTACCGTCCACGGAGGTGCAAAAGATTCGGCCACAACTTAGAGGCTAAACAAATAAATATATACATATAGCTGATTCACTTTGCTATACAGCAGAAGCTAACACAACAGTGTAAAGCAACTATACACCAGTAAAGAAAAAGACACAAAATCATTTTTTCTAAGGAAAACGATCTTCGTGTGACCACTTTCTGTCATTTTATTTTACCTCTAGATGCAAGTCCTTTTATTCTTTTCATGACGCATTACAGAGAAACACTGATTGTGTCTCAGTTGAGACTAGTTGAACTTAAACATAGTATGTGAACCCTTTATAATTTATTAACAAGATTTGAGCACAGAGGCTGATTTTTGTAAAATTTGGTTCTGTGAGACAGAGCCTTTTGCATTGATTTAGGATACCTACATTCAGACTGAAACTTTCCAGACTTGAGAGTGTTCAACATGCTCATAGCTTAATTGTAAATCATCTTTCATTTAGAAGATTTAAAGACAGGCTCAAGACCTAAATCTTTTCAGTCACCTTCCTGACTGGGAAAAGCCTCTAGATGAGCCTTATTATGGTTTTTTTGAATGGATTAGAACAAACAGTTTGATAACAGTTCAAATAGAACAAATACCATCACAAGAAAAACAACTCTTGCCTCCAAGAGTTAAATGTAAAATTAGGTGTCATTATAAGGCTTTTGGAAGACGTTTGAAAGCCGTCTAGCCCAAGCAGGCCAAACCGCTCGACTGTAATGGGCAGCAAATCAAAACCAGAGTGGGAAACTTGTTTTCTCCTATTTGTTTTGCTTCATTCTCTTTGATTATTTTGGCAAAGTTAAGCTGAAACGGCAGTGCTCTGAAGTTCTGTAAATGTAAGCTTTTAATTAGGTTAAAGACTCCTTTGCAGCTCTTGTCGAGTGCTCATTTTGTGCTTGGAATGCTTTCTTCCATACTTTGGTATGTTTTGAAAGGCACTGTGGTCCTCTTTGTCAATTCCCTCCAGTAGCCATGGAAACCCTCCATGGCTCTTTTCCCGAGTTTTATCTTTTGCTTGGAAGTTGCTCTGTAGGTGCTTCGTGCATTTGAACATCTCGGATTGTCTGCTCATTTGCACCATTTGAAAAAAACTGATTTCTGCTTCAAGTTAACTCTGTATAAAGATCTTCTATTTTAAATCATTTTTAAGTGTTCAAAACTTTTTCATTAAATTTTTGATTTACCATCTACCTGTAGATGGTAGATATTTCTCAGAAGAGAGTATTTTCTACTTCATGTTTTTTGCTATGATTCTCTTAAAGATTTAGCTGCTTTGCACATGTTTTTATACCTGTGGTTTTAACTAATAAATGGAGCATAGGAGAGAAATGGTTATCAAATGATGGTATAAGACTGTGGCTGTATGTGTTTAAAAAAATGTATGGTCTTTGCATTTATATTTTTCATTTGGATAAAAAACTCTATAAATATTACTCTCATGTACTAGGATTTTAAGAAGTTCAAGTCTCCCCTTTGAAGAATTCTTTTGAACAGTGTAAGGATCATGAGGAAAATCTGGATCAAAATCAAATAGGTAAATGTGTGTGTGGAGAAACATAAGTCACTTTTAATGTTTTTTGGTGCAGTTAGAGGAAATCTCGAAATGGGTTTCTTGCTTTTTTTGGGGGGGGGGGTTCTTTCTGAAATAGGAAATATATTTTATAAATTAGTAACCACAATTAGAGGATACTCTATTTTCAATTAGAATCTGGTCTGCTTTTTTCCTGGAATTTAACACTTATTTACATAAAAGATTGGGCTTCCCAGGTGGCATTCATGGTAAAGAATCCACATGAAATGCAGGAGATAGGGACTCGATCCCTGGGTTGGGAAGATCCTCTGGAGGAGGGCATGGCTGCTGACTCCAGTATTCTTGCCTGGAGAATCCTACAGACAGAGGAGCCTGGCCGGCTACAGTCTATAGGGTCGCAGAGTCATTCACAACTGAAGTGACTTAACACGCACGCACCGCTCACACTACATTATAGATAAAGCAGCCACACTTATGAAAATAAATCCTCAGGTATGTGTGCCAATATTCAAATGCTAAGACTGTCTACAGACAATCTTATCACACTTACTTTGTGAAACAGGTGACTGAACTGATCTGGGAGCTTTGGTTTTATTTTTGTCAGTGTTTAATTTCCTGCCATGCAGATGCACTTCGTGTTAAGGGATTTATGTGATTAAGTGGCAAAATGACAAACAAGGTTGTCTGGCGCTCATCTTCTCTCTTTAGTCGACTAATCACCTTTGGATTCTGGGCTCGGTCAATGAGTGAGTTCCTTATGCAAATAAACCATGCTTCTCAATCTAGACATTTGATCTGTAGGCGACCATATTTTCAGAGGGGAAGTCAAAGACGAAAGTTACCATTTGGATTTAGGAAGAAATTTTATAATCCTTGGTTGGAAATGGTTTTGTTGGTTAGTGTAAGCATCGTTTCTCCTGGTAAAGTTGACAGCCCTGTCCTGCACATGTATTTACTTCAGCTTGACTGGGAATCACAACACCGTTGCCAAGATCTAAAGCCTCAGGAGAGTTAAACTAGTCAAGACTGTATCTTACAGAAGTTCAGCATCATTTTCTTAGAAGCCTACTGTTCAGAGTGAAGCCTTGAGGCCTATACAAAATCATTCTGACACCAACACTATATTATAGTCTGTATGTATCTCTCAGTTGCCCTTGACTTGACACACAGCTTGAGGGATTTAAGGTGATTAATAGCTCTCCCTCTCTGCTCTCCAAGGTGATGATTACCTCCCTGCAGGTACTATCATCCTAGCCTATTAGTGGTAGTAATGACTGGGATTTATGTAACACTGTCTTAAGGAAGATTACAAAGTATTTTATGCTTATTATATCCTCCCTTTGAGGTATAAGCCAGAATTGTTATTTAGAGCATTCTGGCAGGGAAACTGAAGCACTGTATATTTAGAGGACTTGTCTTAGGGCCCACGGATAGGCAGTGGCATAAGCAAGGTTTATTCTTGATCTCCTGGTTGCCAAACCACTATTCATTCAGCCAGATTGCTGCTCCCTCTTCATTTTTCAAAGAAGCCATTGAGTTTTACATTTCACCTGAAGCACTGAAAACAACAAAAATATATCTATGCACTGCCTTAAGTTTGCACTGTAGCACACAATTCTGGCATGTGGTTTGGCATCAGTTCAGTTCAGTTCATTTGCTCAGTCATGTCTAACTCTTTGAGACCCCATGGATTGCAGCATGCCAGGCTTCCTTGCCCATCACCAACTCCCAGAGTTTGCTCAAACTCATGTCCATTGAGTCGGTGATGCCATCCGACCATCTCATCCCCTGTCGTCCCCTTCTCCTCCTGCCTTCAATCTTTCCCAGGATCAGGGTCTTTTCCAACTAGTCAGCTCTTTGCATCAGGTGGCCAAAGTATTGGAGTTTCAGCTTCAACATCAGTCCTTCCAATGAATATTCAGGGCTGATTTCCTTTAGGATGGACGGGTTGGATCTCCTTGCAGTCCAAGGGACTCTCGAGAGTCTTCTCCAAAACCACAGTTCAAAATTATCATTTCTTCGGTGCTCAGCCGTCTTTATATACCAACTCTCACATCCATACATGACTACTGGAAAAACCATAACTTTGACTAGACAGACCTTTGTTGGCAAAGTAATGTCTCTGCTTTTCAATATGTTATCTAACTTGATCATAGTTTTTCTTCCAAGGAGCAAGAATACCTTGTAACAAAAAACTTCGTGACAGAGTGACCTAACTCTGATTCTTCAAGGGTGAGGCATGGAGCTGCTGAGCTTTCTTTGCGTAGGCTGTTCAACCACATGGGCTGCATGTTGTGAATGTGATTGGATGATGTTAGAGGTCGTGTGAGCCTCCTTTATGTTTGGGGCTTCAGTTTCTCTTGTCTTGAACTTTCATTAGGTTCTTTCTCTCATCAGCCCCTCTACCAAACCACACATTCACATGTGACTATAGGAGTTGACTGAACTATTTTGTGATTCTATCGAATTCCTTATAAAAAATTTGGATTATGCCTTTGGTACTTGAATGTACAACCAAACCCTCTAAAACCTAGTTCCTCTGGTCAGCATCTATCTCTGTCTCACAGCCTTTCTAGCTATAAAAATACACTCTGATGAGAAGAAGAATTTGGTTTGACTCACATTTCACTTTAAAAATGTTGCTGATAAAGGACCCCACCTAAACATATTTTTTTTCCAGGTGAAATTGGTTACTTGCTGAAATATAGGCGTATTTTTAAACACAAATAACTCTTTGTTGTTGTTGTTTAGTCGCTAAGTCATGTCCAACCTCTTTTTTGACCCCATAGGAGCCTTGCCAGGCTCCTGTGTCCGTGGGATTTTTTAGGCAAGAATGCTAAATGGAGTGGGTTGCCATTTCCTTCTCCAGGGCGTCTTCCCGATCCGGGGATCAAACCCATAACTCCTGCATTACAGGCAGATTCTTTACTGCAAAACCTCTGGGGAAGCCCAGATAACTCTTACTTTAAATTTTTAAAATTTTATATTGGAGTATCATTGATTAACAATGTTGTGTCAGTTTCAGGTGTATAGCAAAGCGGTTTAGTTGTACGTACACATGTATCTATTTGTTTTCAACTTCTTTTCCCATGTAATACTCTGTAATATTAAGAATATTAAGCAGAGTTCTCTGCGCTATACAGTAGGTCCTTGTTGGTTATCAAATATAACAGTGTGCATACATATCAATCCCAAGCTCCCAATCTATCCCTCCCCCATCTTTCCCCCCAGGAACCCTAAGTTTGTTCTCTAATTCTGTGAGTCTGTTTTGTAAATAAGTTTATTTGTATCATTTTTTTAGATTCCGCATATGACTGATATATTTGTCTTTGTCTGATTTACTTCACTTAGTATGATAATCTCTAGGTCCATCCACGTTGCTACAAATGGCATTATTTCATTCTTTTTAATGGATGAATAATGTTATAGATAATTCTTACTTTGAAGTAATTATTTAATGTGCTGTTTATAAAGGGAAGGGAAAGGAAAAGAAGAGATACTTAGAATATTGAGCACTGATTTTGCGCCAGTCTTGGTGATATATGTTTTCATAAATGCTATCTTATTCAAACCTCATAAAACCTGCAAGATAAATACTATCTTCTCCCATTTTAACAGAGGTGAAAATTTAGAATCAGAGAGGTTAAATAACTTGAACCAGTTACTTAGTAATGAACTAATAAACAGCAGAGCCCAGATTCGAGCTCTAGTGTGTCTGGTAGTTATTAGTCAAACTATACCTGGAGACCTAACAGATGGTATAGACCTAACAGAAGCAGAAGATATTAAGAAGAGGTGGCAAGAATACACAGAAGAACTATACAAAAAAGATCTTCATGACCCAGATAACCACGATGGTGTGATCACTCACCTAGAGCCAGACATCCTGGAGTAAGAAGTCAGGTAGGCCTTGGGACCCATCACTGTGAGCAAAACTAGTGGCGGTGATGGAATTCCAGCTGAGCTACTTCAAATCCTAAAAGATGATGGTGTAAAACTGCTGCACTCATTTTGCCAGCAAATTTGGAAAACTCAGCAGTGGCCACAAGACTGGAAAAGGTCAGTTTTCATTCCAATCCCAAAGAAGGGCAATGCCAAAGAATGTTCAAACTACTGCACAATTGCACTCATCTTACATGCTAGCAAAATAATGCTCAAAACTCTCCAAGCCAGGCTTCAACAGTACATGAACTGAGAACTTCCAGATGTTCAAGCTGGATTTAGAAAAGGCAGAGGAACCAGAGATCAAATTGCCAACATCTGCTGGATCATAGAAAAAGCAAGAGAACTCCAGAAGAACATCTACTTCTGCTTCACTGACTACGCTAGAGCCTTTGATTGTATGGATCACAACAAACTGTGGAAAATTCTTCAAGAGCTGGGAATACCAGACTACCTTACCTGCCTCCTGAGAAATCTGTATGCAGGTCAAGAAGCAAAAGTTAGAATCAGACATGGAATACCAACTGGTTCCAAATTGGGGAAGGAGTACGTCAAGGCTGTATATTGTCACCTTATTTATTTAACTTATATGCAGAGTACATCATGTGAAATGCAGGGCTGGATGAAGCACAAGCTGGAATCAAGATTGCAGGGAGAAACATCAATAACCTCAGATATGCAGATGAAACCACCCTTTGGCAGAAAACAAAGAGGAACTAAAGAGCCTCTTGAAGGTGAAAGAGGAGAGTGAAAAACCTGGCTTAAAACTCAACATTTAAAAAACAAAGATCATGGCATCTGGTCCCATCTCTTCAAGGTAAATAGATGGGGAACAATGGAAAGTGACAGACTTTATTTTGGGGGACTCCAAAATCACTGCAGATGGTGACTGCAGCCATGAAATTAAAAGAAGCTCACTCCTTGGAAGAAAAGCTATGACAAACCTAAACAGTGTATTAAAAAGCAGAGATATTACTTTACCAACAAAGGTCTGTCTAGTCAAAGCTATGGTTTTTCCAGTAGTCACGTATGGATGTGAGAGTTGGACCATAAAAAAGGCTGAGTGCCGAATAATTGATGCTTTCAAACTGTGATGTTGGAAAAGACTCTTGAGAGTCCCTAGGACAGGAAGGAGATCAAACCAGTCAATCCTCAAGGAAATCAGTCATGAATATTCATTGGAAGAACTGATACTGAAGCTGAAGCTCCAATACTTTGGCCACTTGATGCAAAGAACTGACTCACTGGAAAAGACCTTGATGCTGGGAAAGATTGAAGGCTGGAGGGGAAGGGGATGACAGAGGATAAGATGGTTGGATGGCATCGCTGACTTGATGGATGTGAGTTTGAGTAAACTCCGGGAGTTGATGATGGACAGGGAAGCCTGGCATGCTTCCATGGGGTCGCAAAGAGTCAAACATGACTGAGCAACTGAACTGAACTGAACTGATACCTGGAGAGGCCCTTGTGTTAGTTTAAACGAGTATCATGGAAATAGTGGAACTAAGGCTTTCCTAAAAGGAAAGGTCATTATATGAGAG
This sequence comes from Cervus canadensis, assembly GCF_019320065.1. Lineage (NCBI taxonomy): Eukaryota > Metazoa > Chordata > Mammalia > Artiodactyla > Cervidae > Cervus > Cervus canadensis. The sequence goes on along the minus strand of NC_057386.1, from coordinate 48,633,895 downwards.
ATGTGCACATGCAGATATTAAATTAAACACAAAAGAAATCTCTCCCAGTCCTATAGGTTGTGGCATTTGAGAAAATCTTCTCACAAAACACCACTTTAAAAACTAACTGTAATGTTTAAAAATCTTCTGAGATAACTATGAGAAAACCTGAGGGAAAATGAATGCCAGAGGCTCAATGGCTTGGCAGAATCAAACATCTTTTGGTTTCAGACTTTGTCGGGGATTAAATTGTAGGAGAATCTGCTGCTTCCAGTCAATGTTTCAGCATCTGAGTAGAGTAAAGGAAACATTATCTGAAAAGGGGACTATTTCTATTGACCATTTCGCATTTCTAAGCACTAACCATTTTAGATGGAGAGTTTTTCTCGAGAGGCAGGAATGGACATAAGAAAAACACCCTCTCCCCTTTCTAAAAGGATCTAAGCATAGACTGGGGGACATTAGATAGCAGTTTACTTCCAACTCTTTGATTCAATGGATTTAAGTTGTATAAATATTAAATTTGCTTGTAATTGTGACTTGACAAAACTTCAGGAAAATGTAAGCCTCAAAAAACAAAAAAGAAAAGAAAACAACAACACGGTAGTAATCAGACCCAGCACAGACCAGAAGAGAGCAGTCAGACAGGCTCGGTGAAGGTGAAGAAGTAGTTCCAGGAGGTCAGAGGAGACCCAGATTCTGCATTATAAGCATGTCTGCATAGACTCCAGTGACACAGACACCCATTTCCCTCTGAAAATCATTTCCAATGCATGCCATAGATGGCACGTGCGTGGTTGACGTTTCTGCGAATGTCTGATCCTAGCGTTGAAGTCATTTCATATTCTCAACAGTAGAGGTCCTCAGTGCTGCTTCAAACTAAGTGCCACTCCAACTATCTCTTCAACTGCAATACTGAAAAATTCTCCCATCCTTGAATTACTTGGCATCTAATGTTGCTTGTGGAATTTAAGTCATTTTGTGGATACTAGTGTCTATTTTTATGTCACTAATAAATGAAAAAATTTGAGTCCTCATTGCCTGATCTTGGCTTAAATTTTCAGTCTTTTGTGACAGCTGAAATGGTGTGTCAAAATGAGTTGATTCCATAGTGGGATATTTGAAAAACATACAAATCATTTTCTTGAAATTTTGGAATAAAAAGACCATGAGAAACTATTTAGAGAAAACTTTATTTAAAGTTTCTTGAGATGAAGGACAACAGTGATTTGGTGAGGGAGGTTTTAGGGGTTAACAGTTCTGGTTTTCTAAAAATTGCCAATTCACTTATTGTCTATTATGTTTAGAACTATGGATCTACGAGATACTTGAGGAAGGAGTGGGTAGGCTTTGGGGGTTTTTGTTTTTGTCCCAGGGTTTTTTTTTTTACTTGAATTTTCTGTCCATAGATACCATTCACTGAGAACGTCCCCAATTACCCTTTCTTTTCATCCAGACGTGGACTTGCCCTTGTTTGCATGCATGCTAAGTCGCTCAGTCATGTCCTACTGTTTGGGATCCCATGGACTGGAACTCGCCAGGCTCCTCTGTCCATGGGATTCTCCAGGCAAGAATACTGGAGTAGGTTGCCATGCCCTCCTGCAGGGGATCTTCCCAACCCAGGGATCGAATCCCTTCTACTGCGGTTCCTGCATTGCAGGGAATTCTTTACTGCTGAGCCACCCAGGGGAAGCCCGACAATGTCCTTAATTCCTCCCAATTGCTTACACTCCATAGCTAAACAATCACTATATCTTTCAGTTCTATCTCCTGTGTATTGCTTGCACCATTTCCCACCATGGCTCTAGTTTAGGCCTTTAACTTAGCTGTTGGAACTGTCTTCATGCTAATCTCCCTATTTCCAGTCTCGCCTCCTTCCCTGCATATTTACAAAACCACCTTCCTAAAATGCCATATTCTCGCTTAATACTTTCAGTGGTTTTCCATCACTACTCAATAAAGCCCAAATTTCCTTAACATAGCCTACAAGTTCTTTTATAACCTTGTCCCTAACTATATTACCAGCTTTACTGCTTCCTACTCCCTTCACCACAGCCCTCAAATCTACGTTCTAACCATATACTCAGCTACTTAGAGTTCTTCAAATGCGTCTAATTATTTCAACCATTCTCTCTTTATGTGCTGTTGTTCCAATACCACTTTCTTCTCCCACTCCTTGTTTGCCTGACAAACACCTCGCTTTTTCTTTAAGACTCAGGCCAAACATCTACTGCTTTGAAAAACGTTTCCTGAACCCCAGGCATGGTTATATGCCTACCCTCTTTGTGCAGATACTCTGCTGTATATATTCTTCCTCTAACGTACTCCCCATATTATATTAGTTACTTTCCCTGCAGACCAATAGTTCTGAGGGGAAGAGGGAGATGAGGCAATGTGTGGAGACAGTTTTATTGTCACACAGGGGAGAGGCAGTGCTACTGGTATCCAGTTGGTTAGGAGACAGAGACTCGGCTTAACAACCTATAATGCTCAAGGCAACCTCTCACAACAAAGAATTATTCAATCAAAAATGCCAGCACTGCCAAGGTTGAGAATCTCTGCCAGACTGTAAATGTGTGTCTTTTTTCAACTTTGGATTCTCAGGATGTAGAACGATATTAACCAAAATTACATAATAAATAAATTGGATTCAATGAGTAAAACATTTCATAGGATTCTCTGAAGGCATTCATCCAAAGGTAGAAAAGATTCTTTGAGAAAATAGCCAGAGCCCAAATTCAATCACATGCAAAGGCGTAATTTGAAATTCATTTAAAATTCTCTTTATAAGCATGAAATTGAAAGTGTTAGCTGCTCAGTCACATCCAACTCTTTGGGACCCCAGGGACTGGTGGCTCAGATGATAAAGAATCTGCCTGCAATGCAGGAGACCTGGGTTCGATCCCTGGGTCAGGAAGATCTCCTGGAGAAGGGAACGGCAACCCAATCCAGTATTCTTGCCTGGAGAATCCCATGGACAGAGGAACCTGGTGGGCTATAGTTCATGGGGTCGCAGAGTCAGACATGACTGAGCAACTAACACTTTTACCTTATAAGCATAGAGAAACTAGATTAAAACTACAATCTGATTATGTGCCTACTTCCTCTCTTAAAAAGTCATGTAAAATGTAAGGGAACATGTTAAATGAAGAAAAATTTCATCAGACAGATATTTTGAAGAATCCCTAAAAGAGATTACAGAGGATAAAAGGAAGGAAATAAATAAAGAAATAATAGAAGAAAGTTTCCAAGATCTAAAGGAAAATAGAAGCCTTCAGATAGAAAAAGCCTACATCAGAACACCAAGGACAAAGAGAAATATCAGAATACCAAGGACAAAGAGAAATACCAGAATACCAAGGATAAAGAGAAGAAAAACAAATAATCTACAAAAGGATAGATGTCAGTTTCATTAGTAAGCCTGGATGCCAAAAGATAATGAAACAATACCTCAAGTTAAAGGTGGAAGATTATTTTAAAGCTAAAATCTTATTCCTAGCCAAGGTATCATTTAGGTGGGGGTGGAAGGATGCAAAATTAAGACATTTTCAGACACATTAAGACTTGGAAGTTAATCACTCACAAACTTCCTCTTTAGAGAATTACTAAACAATATAACTCAACCACTTTCCCCCCAAAAGGATTTATAGGGATAAAAAATATATGAGAAACAAATGCTCAGCAAAGAAACAAAACCTAAGTAAGTCTAATGGAGCTCATGAACAATAAGAAATAATTAACAACAACCTGGAACTAAAATGCCAGATAATTTCAGCATGGGCAGTAGGAGGGGAAAGATGAGAGTACAGGGAAATGAATGAATGCTTGCTAAGACAGTGTGGTCTTAAATCACTGCAGATGGTGACTGCAGCCATGAAATTAAAAGACACTTACTTCTTGGAAGGATAGTTATGACCAACCTAGACAGCATATTAAAGAGCAGAGACATTACTTTGTCAACAAAGGTCCATCTGGTCAAGGCTATGGTTTTTCCAGTGGTCATGTATGGATGTGAGAGTTGGATTATAAAGAACGCTGAGCACCAAAGAATTGATGCTTTTGAACTGTGGTGTTGGAAAAGACTCTTGAGAGTCCCTTGGACTGCAAGGAGATCCAACCAGTCCATCCTAAAGGAGATCAGTCCTGGGTGTTCATTGGAATGACTGATGTTGAAGCTGAAACTCCAATACTTTGGCCACCTGATGCGAAGAGCTGACTCACTTGAAAAGACCCTGATGCTGGGAAAGATTGAGGGCAGGAGGAGAAGAGGATGACAGAGGATGAGATGGTTGGATGGCATAACCGACTCAATGGACATGGGTTTGGGTGGACTCCGGGAGTTGGTGATGGACAGGGAGGCCTGGTGTGATGCGGTTCATGGGGTCACAAAGAGTCAGACCCAACTGAGCGACTGAACTGACTAAACTGAAGACAGTGTGGTAGGGGGCAAAAGGTGTATTGATATATAGACTAACCAATAGGAAAAATTATAAAAATATTTTAAAATTTAAATTAATATTTAAAATGTAAAAATAATCATTAGAAAAGTAGTATAAGAGCTTTCAAAACAGTAAAAGGAAAATAGAGAACTAAATCAATCCAACAAAAGGCAATAAATAAGAAAAAAGAAGAAGTCACAGTAAGTAAAAAACATAAAATAAGCTGGCAGGATTGAGTCCAGAATTATACCAGTAATCACAATTAATATGAATAGGTTAAATTCTCCAACCAAAGGATAAAAATCCAATTGGGCTTTCAAATCTTCCTATATGCTTTTTAAATATGTTTGTGTGTTTTACAAAATGATAAAGAAAAGTTTAAAAGAAAGAAATGGAAAAATGTTTCTCATGTACATGCTAACAGAAATAAAGCAGACATAGGAATATTAATTTCAGAAAAAAGATTAGTTTCAATCTAAAAAGTGAAAAGCAACAAAAGGGACAAAGAGGGACTTTCACATTGATCGAAAGTACAATCCACCAAGGAGAAATAAGACTTTTGAACTTTTATCAACTAAGAACATAACTTTGAAATATACAATATTAAGCAAAATTTGATAGAAATGCAAGGAGAAATCGACAAATCCACAATTAGAGTGGGAGATTCTAGCAACTTTTCTCAGAAATCAAATGATCAAGGGCACGCAGAAGAAGTATAGATAGAGAGGATCGAAAATACACACCACAAAACTCTTTTTGTTGTTGTTCTTATTTGCACTTTGGCAAAGGCCAAAACTCTCAGAAAATGAGCCATCAGAGAAATGAGAAGTGAACCAACTGGAGGAAATAGTGAAAGAAAGGAGTAAAGGAGATATTGCAACTATAAAATGAGGAAAGTAAGAAAGATGTGCTCATGTCTTTCCCTCACTCATTCTGTTCCTGATCTCTGGTTGAAGCATCTCTGTTTTAATGATACACATAGAATATTATACCCAACAAAGAATACACCTATTTTTTTAAACATCCATGAAAGATTCTTAGAATTTAGCCATGTATTAAATTACAAAGAAAATTTTAACAGGTACCAAAATGGAAAAATCTATGTTCTGCAAATCTCTGACCATAATGCAAAAAATGATGATTAGTAATTAATAATTAAAGATATGCCCCCAAACCTCTCTGTACAGGGAAAAGAAAAAAATCGATGTCCTAAATGCTGTTGTATCAGATCACAAACTATTTAGAAATGCAAACCAATAAAAGCACAACATATCAAAATCTGGTGAAATCAGACAAAGTGATATTTAGAGGAAATTTTCAAGCATCACTTTCATTTATTATAAAATAATAAAGATTAAAAATGAATTAAGTAAGCATTCAACTCAGAGAACTGGGGAGGGGAAAACATAAAATAAACCCTAAAAGGAGGAAATAACTAGTCAAGATGACAGCAGAAATTAATAGGAAGATCAAACTAGAAATCAATTAAAAGTAATTTGCTTAGGCAAATCTGACCCAGAAAAAAAGAAAGCACAAATAAACTCATTGGAAAAGATATAAAGTTATACTTATATACCCCAAATTTGAAAATCTAAATGAAATGAGGGACTTTTCTGGGGGTCCAGTGGTTAAGACTTTGTCAGGTTCCATCCCTGGTTAGGGCGATAAGATCCCACATGCCTCACAGCCAAAAGAACATAAACAACAGAAGCAATATCATAGCAGATTCAATAAGGACTTCACAGAGGGTCCACATCAAAAAAAACTTAGATGTTTAAAGAAAATAAATGAAAGACTTTCTAGAAAAGTATAACTTAGCCAAATCTACTCCACAAAATAAACAATTTTAAATATCAAAAGTAAAAGGAATTTTAAAAGTGGAAGAAGCCTTCCTCCAAGAAAGCATCAAGCCCAGGTTTCTACAGATGATTTCTACAAAGCCTTAATGAAAACTGTTTCTTTTGGTGGATAAAATGCTCTAGAGCATAGAGAATGAGCTCAAGCTTTCTAACTCAGCTCCTAGGCTGAACCCAAATCTAGCTGAGGTCAGTATGTACTCCAATATATACTACTGTCATTTATAAAAGACTCAAAACTTTAAATAACATATTCAAAAATCAAACCCAGTGATATATTAAAAAACAAATGCATTATGTCCAATTAATGTTTATCTCAGAAATGCAAAAATAATTTAATATTGTGTAAATTATCAGATTAATGGAGGGAAAAAAAGGTAGTCTCCAAAGTCCCCACTTCAAAAGAAGAAACATTTACTATAATTCAGCACCATTCCTCCTTAAACAAACAAAAAACAATATAAAATTTAGTAAATTAGGAATAGAAAGAGACTTCCTTAACTTGACATTTATCAGAAATATTTAGGAAATATATTAGCAGTCTCTTCAAAATCTAGAACCAGATAGGATGCCCACTACAACTACTGTTTAATGTTATAACTGAAAGTCAATGCAATATGAAAAGAAAAAAAATGAGAAAAATATTGGAAACAGAGACAAAAGTGTCATTGTTTGCAGACCACATGAAAGTCTGGTTAGAAAAATCAACAGCTCTAAAAACTAAGAGAATTTAGCAAAGTAGCTAACTGAAGAGCAACATAGAAAAATCAATAGATTTCTCATATCCCAGAAATTATGTGTAGTAGATAAACTAGGAATAAACCTAACAAGAAATCCAAATGACCTGTATAGAGTAAAATATAGAACTTCAGTGAAAGTCATAAAAGAAGACTCAATGGAGACAAACACCACGTTCTTGCATCGGTAGACCCAGCATTGTAAAGATGTCAGTTCTCCTCAAATTGCCTCTAAGTTTAATGCAATCCCAATCAAAATCCCAGTAAGTATTTTTCATGGAACTTGACAAGCTGATTCTCATTTACTGAAGGCAAACTAAAGGAGGCCATCAGAGAACTGTTAGATACAGAACAATGAGGGAGGAATTGCCTTACCAGATATGAAAATATACTGTAAACCTATGATAATTAGAACATTCTGACACTCATGCAAGAATAAGTAATTCAATTAATAGAACAAATGCAGAGCTCAACAAAGTTTGTGTACAGAAACTTAGTTTATGATAAAAAGGGTGTTTCAGGGTATCAATTACCACTGAGGTAATTAACAGTCAATATAGACAAATAAATCATATCACAATCTCATGCCAAATACAAAACTAAATAAATTAATTAGAAAGCTAAAATAAAAATAGCAGGAAAAATAGAAATGAATATTCTAAATTTGGTTTGTGAAAGTCCTTCCTAAGCATAATGAAAAATCTAGAAGTCACAAAATAGATTGACAGTAAATGAAAACTACTGGAACTGAAAACACATGAAGTGTTAAAAAATGGCACAACCATAAGCATTTACAAACACTTTTGAACTCTACACTTACCATATATAAATTATACCTCAATATTTGTTAAAAGGTAAGAAAAACGGTAGGGAGAAAATAATTGCAACCTGCAATTATTTTCATAGGTTTACAGCATATGCTATAAATTCATTTAATGTAACACTTGAGATACAGAGTACTATAAAGCAATTAGAGAAATTAGAAACCAAGAGTAAAAATGACAATTGGCAGAAGAAATAAAAATGACCAGTTATCACCTGGAAAGATATTCAAATGCACCAGTAATCAGGAAAAGGCCAATGTAAGCAACTAATGCCACTTTTTTGCCCATTTGACTGACCAAAACTTTTAAAAAGATAAGTAATAGTTACTGCTGATGAGTGTAGACAGTAGACACTCGTATGAATCACTGACAACTAGTGGAATTTGAAAGGTGATTTTAAGTTCTCATCAGCCATTCTCATCTCTGAAGTTTCTTGGTTTTTATCCTAGATAACTCCTTGCACCTATAAATGTTGAAATATATATGAGGATGTTTATCAAAACATTGTTTATAATAGCCAAAAATAAAAGAGAAATAACATAAATAGTCCCGGAGCTAAGTGGACTAGGGATCTATGGATTCATGAAATATGCTCTCCATTTATAAACAAGACAAAAAATGAAAATATATAAACAAACATAGATAAGATATAAAGGTGTAGAAAAATAATCAAGAAGGATACACCAAACTATTGAGTAGTTACAACTTATGGAGGAAGTAGAATTGGAAATAGAGATGAAAAGAAAGAACTTTTTGATACTTATGCTATCTACTTGCATATTTTTAAAAATTTAATGAGACTATATTTCTTATATAAATAACTTTAAATTTACATAAATGTTTGAAATGATACCATTATTATAAAAGCAATGCATGTTTATTATAGAGAAGTCAGAGGAGGAAAACAGGAAAATAAAATTTAGCCTGTAATCCAGAAATATCCACTATTAACATTCTGATGTCTAGCCTGCCAAATTAGTTTATTCATATACATGTATTTTAAAATAGAAATGGCATTGTATATTGTGACCATCTTCACTAACATAAAACTGTTTGTGTGCAATATCCTTTTTAAAAGGATATATTCTCCTTCATTTGTTCAGTAAGTACTAGGAATACAACGTTGAGTTCAAGTATAATGTATTTAATTAATCTTCTGTTGTGCTTTTAGATTTCTCCCAGTTTTTCTCAGTGTTGAAATACCTCTATGACAATTTTGTCATTGTGATTTTATTTCCTCAGACTAGATTCCTAAATTGCTGGAAGTGTTGTTGCTGGATCAGATATAATGTGCATCTTCTAGACCTTTGATAGGTATTTCCACAAGCCTTTTGGTAAATTACTATTTAATATCCACCAGCAGTGCCTGAGAGTAGCAGTTTCCCAATGCCCTGACCAACATTGAGATATTGTAATTTAAAAAAATATGAATTTAATAAATAAAGTCTAGCATTTGTTTTTATTCATGTTAATCAATTCTTTGATTATGAATAAAGTTTAATATTAAGGATATTAACCCTTTGACAGTGTGTTGCAAAAACGCATAAACTTTTTAGCCCCCAAGCCGTAAACTAAGATTACATTTGATTGCCTTTAGAAGTCTCAGCAATATTAGTTACTTCAACATGCTATTAAGCAAGTATTATGTGTTTGTGTGTGTGTATGAAATACATCACTCTACATACGAAAAAATAACTTTACTATCTTGGCTTGTGCTTGACTCTCGTATTCCCTTCTAGAAAAATTAGTTTATTTTCAATCAATTAACAATGTTTTTAAAAAATTAAAATGTTTTCTGGAAAACTACATTCTTTGGAAAAGCTTTTCTTCATGAGAGATTAAAATCTGCCTTGGACTTTTACATGGATTAAGTTTTAAATTAGTATAGAAGAATAACAATATGAATCAATATGATCAAAGAAAAAGTGTCACTAATTATTTAAACAAGACACTTACAACAGGGATTTAAAGGCAAAGCAGCGGATTTCCCTTGCATGTGGATCAAATCAGAAGTATCCCATAATTGACTCTTTACAAGACCCTGCTTCAGTATAATGGACTAGATATTAAAGCTCTAAGTATTTAAAGCTAGTTTCCGTCTTTCTCTAAATGGATGCCCGCCACTAAGAGCTATTTTACAAGTCTGACACATTAGCTACATCGCAGGGAAATACACTGGCTCTGCTTCTAGGGCCCGGAATTTCAAGGGCTTTCAATAGTTAAATGGTGTGAAATGGGTAACATTGAACCTGTGAGAAGCAATGAGCGCCTAAAAAATAAATTCCAGATGGGAAAGCTGATGGAAAGGGATATAGATACTGTAATGGTTCTTTCAATGAATTAATTCCAAAAAGAGCTCATACTTTTTTTTTTCCCCCCTGTATTTTTAGCCAACTTATCTGTGCATGACTTTGGGAGTGGAAAAAATTATAATTTTCCCTTTCTATTATTTAACTTTGTTTGGAAACAAAGCAGGTTTTGTAAACTATTACTGTCAGATCAAACACAGGAGTAGAATAAGAGGAGTCATATAAGGAGTATTTTATAACTTTCTTAGAGCAGTAAAGTCAAAAGGGTCAAGTCAAGACCACAGCTCTTCCTTACAGTGTAATGTTAGACTAAATAACTAACTGCTTCATATGTTAAGATTTCCACTGCAGAACAGACATTTCGGTACCTACCCCTGCAGTCCATTTTTTAGTGGAATGGGGTGTGTTTCATGTATCCTAGCGTTTTGATCTCATAGCATCTTTAGTAGGTCACATACAAAACACCTTTGAAGAAGAATTATACTGTAGTGAGAAGAGTTTTAATGTTTGACTAGAATTGGGTTCAAATCACAAATTTGCCACATAGTCATTAATCTGGGTCATTTTACTTAATCTCTCAGGGTCTCAGCTTCCTCATTTATAAAACAGGGATCATAGTCATATCGCCAGGAATGCTGAGAGGATTATACAAGGTAATGGCTGAAAAGTGCTAAACAGAGTGACTAACTTGTAAGTCCTCAAAAATCATAGCTATTATTATATTCACTGTAAGTGCCTGTTGAATTAATTTTTGTGTAATTTGTCTACCCCATAATCAAAGTAATTACTAATTGGTATCTGAAAGAAATGTCTATTTTGACACTCAAATACTGGTTATTCTTCCTCCTGTACAGAATATAGAATGTTGGAAAACGCATTTGTGCTTCTACCACCCAATATAACGAAGAGAGTAGAGCCAATGCAACACCCTCAGAGCAGGTTTTTGAAGTTCCAGCTTCATAACATATTGAGGCAACTGCAAAAACCAAGAGCTCCAAGCCACTGCCTACTCCATTAGTCTGAGAGTCACATCCGCCAGTGAAAGGGGACTCCCGGGCAATCCCCCACCCTCCATTTGGCAGTAACTACTCGTCACTGAAAGGTGCCGGAGTCGAGACCGGGGTCTGGCTCTGACTCTAGTTAAAGTCCTCCATGTTTTCATTACCAACTCCATTTTTATGGCTTAGATCTTGGCTATAGTAAACTCCAGATTGAATAGACGCCTCAAATATACATCTGAGACCAGCATCCAGTCTTAAATAGCAGCCAAGTTGCCTGCAGATGCGTTTTTTTTTTTTTTTTTTTTTGAAATGGGCCATAGAAAGGGTTTTTTAAAAAAAAGAAAAAAAAAAAAGGCTTCAAGCAGTCTCACAAATCATTTTTACGTGGCTTCCTGGACCTTTGTTTTTAGTAAATCCTTTAACGGGGGATAGACTCATTTGTGTATTTCTTCAAAGGAAGGATTTTGCAGGTAGCTCTTCATGAGGTCTGTCACCGTCTAGATTTGGGAGAAAGAGAGTTTTAAAAGAGTAGAGATGTTTACTTTGGGGAAGTCATTGTTTGGTACCTGTAGCCATTAGCACAGGAGCTAAACCACTGGCAATGTGGAGTAAAAGTCAGTGTCTATACTACAGATCTGAGGTCCCAGGACTGAGCTGGAGACGAAGCAGTGATGTTTTAGAATCTCATTAACATCTTTCAATCTTACAATTTTTTTTCTCCAGCTTTATTGAAATCCTATTAGCATTACTACTAAATGGACCTGGTTCCACATTTACCTAAGAGCAGATTGTGGCCTATTCATTTCATAAGCGTGAATTCTGTTGCACGATGCCTGCTCTGAAAGCAAAGTCATTTAACATTATGAAGTTATTTTTTGTCCCTTCATGCTGGGTTTTTGAAATAAAAATATATATGTAATTTAGGTGGCGTGTGCCTCTAAGTAAGTTAAAACATAAGCAAATCTACTTAGCCAAAAAGCCAAATTTATTCTCATTTTATTAGGCAGGTGGTGTACATATTAGATGATTTCCCTCTCGGGTTTTACATTTATTTCATGTGTTTTCCTCCAAAGAACAGGAGTTATTCTGTCAAAAGTGGGGAGGTGAAACCTCGGTTAAGGGGATACTGCAAATTCTACCCTTTCAGCAGAAGTAATTTATAGTTTCATAATATTCCAGAGTTTCTCTTTGTCTTTTACATGACAATTTATGACCAAGGTATTTTCATGTTTCCCTTACTCCTTGCTACAAGCCTGAACAAATAAACTGTGTGCATATAGGGTCTGTTTCCCTGTGCTATTTTCCAGGTAACATTATTTTTTCTTCCCTCGACCTCAAATGACATAAACTGAATTCTGCATTGCAGTATTTTAATCAAGAAGGCACATAATGTGAAACTAAACTAATGAGAATGAGGTTTCTGTGTTATTTTGTCTAAAAATATTCTTTAAATAATCTAATTGTTAAAAACCTATATCCTGAATAATTTTTAAAAGTTCTTGGCTTCATATATATATACACACATACATATGTATGTGTTTGGTTTTTTGTTTGTTTCGTTTTGGTTTTTGGTTGTGCTGAGTCTTCATTACTCTATGTGGGGGCTTTCTCTGGTTGCAGTGAGCGGGGGCTACTCTCTAGTTGGGGTGCATGGGCTTCTCACGGAGCTGGCTTCTTTTGTTGTGGAGCACAGACTCGAGGCATGCAGGCTCAGTAGTTGTGGCGATTTGGCCTCAGGAGTTAGGGCACATGGCTTAGTTGCTCCCTGGCATGTGGGATCTTCCAGGACCAGGGATCGAACTCATGTCCCTTGCATGGGCAGGTGGAATTGGATTCTTAACCACTGGACCACCAGGGAAGTCCCTTTATTTGGTATGCCTAAAGAAGGACTTTTTCAGGCATCTGTTTTAGGGTTTTTACAAAAATTATTGTTAAAGCTATAAAATTGAGGGGAAAATAATACAACAAACCCCTTTCTGCTCTAACTTAAGAAATGAAACATTAGCCATAAAATTGAGGTTCTCTGTGTACGCATCTCCTTAGTTGTATCCTCTTTCCAATCCCCTAGATGAGGGAATCTGGAATTTGTCATTTCTAGGCATTTCTGTATATATATTTTTTACTGCATATGTATGTGTCCCTAACTGATATTTAGTATTAATATCCATTTTTAAAATATTCTATGTGTGTTGTCCTACTTGCCTATGAAACTTGCTCTTTTCTCTCAACATTTTGTGTCTGAGATTTGTCCACATTGATACATATGGCTCTGACTCATTAATTTCCATGGCTGTAAGGTATTACATTGATGGTTAAACCACAATCTATGTAGACATTTCCTGTCAATGGACATTCGGTCTATCATTGTTTGCTAGCATTAACTTGGCTGCTGAGAATATTCTTGCCCATATATTTTGTGCACACATGTGAGGACTTTTCTAGGACATAGCCCCAAAGTAAATGCATATTCACTCTTTTCTACATATTGCCAATTTTTTTTTTGCCAAAGTGGTTGAACCACTTAAACTCCCACCAGCAGGTTCTGCTTCACTGTCTCACCAACACTTAACACTATAAGGCTTGGAAGTTTTCTTAATCTTATGGGTGTGAAACTCATTTCCCTGATCACTTAGTGAGATTTAATATCTATTTCTTTGTCGGCCACCCATGTTTTATCTTCTGTGGAATGTAAGCTCATGCCTTTTGTCCTTTTTTTGGGTGGGGGAGGGGAAGGGAATTATTGGTCTTTTTCATACAGATTTGTAATGTATCCTGAGCTCTTAACTTTTGTTTGTTCTGTGTATTACAAGGGTCTTTTCTAGCCTGTGCCTTTTCTTTTCATCTTCTCTGTAGTGTGTTGTTTGATAAACTGAAGTTTCAGTATCTAAAATAGTCAAATATATCCATCTTTTCTTTCCAGTTTTCGCCTTTTATGCTTTGATTACAATAGTTTTATAAGAAATCTCAATTTAGTATGGGAAGATTTTTCTCCATCTTGCTTTTCTTCAAAATTATGTCTTTGGATTTTTAAAGTGTGATTATTCCTGCTTTTCTAATAGTAGGACTTTACTTTGAATAACCTTTTCTAGACTTCTGATCATTGCCATACATGCACTGATTATATCTTTTCCATCCTCTGCTCCTTTGCTACTTCATTTCTACCCCAGTCTTCTGCATGTTTTGATTTCCAGAAAAATGTAAAAAAAAAATATGATTATCCCTATGTAGATTGTCAAATGAATGATTGTTTGCTCTATAAGGATATAAGATTCATACACTTTTAATGCTATTTAAAATGTTTAATACTAAAAGGAATCCTAGATTATTGATTTAAACCCCTTCATAAATGATACAAAGATGAGAAAATCTCTAGCTAAATCAAATTTCTCTAGGTGGTAGAAATCTAACTAATGATCAAGTACAAAGAGCATTTGCTTTGGATTCAGCAGTTCTCCCTCTTACTAGCTATGTTATTCAGCCTCTCTGAACTTTGTTTCCTCATCTGTAGAATTATCCCACAAGTGGTTTTTTTTTTTTTTTTACTTTTTAAAAGATTATTTATTTACTTAATATTTTTTGAGCTACACTGGGTCTTCGTTGCTGCTCACAGGCTTTCTTTCACTGGGATGAGCACAGGCTCCAGAGCCTGGAGTTAGGAGTTATGGTGTATGAGCTTAGTTGCTCCAAGGCATGTGGGATCTTTGCAGAACAGGGATCGAACCTGTGTCCCCTGCATTGGCAGGAGGGTTCTTAAGCACTGTTTCACTAGGGAAGTCCCCAGTCACAAGTATTTGTAAGGATTAATGTTAAATATCCTGCACGATGCTTGAAATAAGGTCCTAAATAATGTTATTCTTTTGCTGCCCCCGTGATAACCCTTTCTCCTGGCGGTGAGCACAATGCTTTGGGAATATGTCTTAGGGGACTCAAGAAAGCTTCCATAAAGAGGTAATGCTCAGCTGAAACTTGAAGAAAATGCAATGGTTACAGTTAGGCAGGGCCAAGGACACTCCAGGATCAAGGAGCAACATGTGTTTGGGAAGAGTTCACAGTCTGTTTCTCTAGACCACAGCTATCTTTTGATAATTAACAGAGAAAAGGACTTCCAGAGCCTTCCCTGCAGGTTATGTACTGTGGTGATGTGTTGGCATGAAGCAGTTGGCTTTCTTAATGAGTTTTGGATTTACATTCCTTGCTAAGCATTTCTATTGGTTGTGACCGTGTCAGCATAAAGGCAGTATAGAGCAGTATACTTCAATTTGGATGCAGCTCTGGGAGTTGCCAAGATCCTTTCAGGGGGCCCACAAGGGCAAAACTATTTTCTTAACAATACTAAACATCATTTCCCTTTTCTACCATGTAAATATTTGTGGATGGCTCAAAATGATGGTAGATAAAACTGCTATTAATAACACGTAGTAATCAATGCATTCTTCACCACTGCACAAAAAAACAAAGCAACACATAAAGGCAGCCAGTTTCATTTGAGAAATTCTTGATGAAGCAGTAAACATGATTAATTTTTATTAAATCTCAACTCTTAAGTACAGGGCTTTTGGAATAGTCGATGTAACAACAACAACAAAAAGCATAGAGCGCTTCTCCTGGATACTAAGGTGTGATGGCTGTCTCCAGGAAAAGTGCTATGCAGCTGTTTGAGTTGAAAGTTGAGCTAGCTGCTTTTTGCACAGAATCTTGTTTTCACTTGAAAACCTTACTGACAGACAAGTTGTGGTTACTCAGGTTTAGCAGATATATTTTTAATGATGAATAAAAGGAACTAGTTATTTCAACAATTAATATAATATTTGTCAACCATGATAAAAGTCCAGCTTCCAAGAAAGAATTGAATTTTGGAAAACTTTAGATATTTTAAATTACATCAGTAGTAATATTAAGAAGGGTGATTTTTTTGGTATTGTATAATGAGAAGTCTCAATATTTGGAAGATCTACCTAACCCAGTGAACCAATATTTTCCAAATTACTAATGATTGATGTTAAAAAATGGGTAAATGATCCATACTAAGTGCATGAGAGACCAATGATTTTAATGTAATAGAGTACAAAAACTTCACTGATAAGGTTGTAGATCCTACCCGGCAACTAACCTGTAAGAAACTACTACTTGTCAATTTTGGGGGTAGCATCAAAGAGAAATAGCCACAGCTATTTCCAAATCCTACCTAAGACACTTTTTCAACTATGGATCTGTATGGCTGCTTCTCTTCATGTACTTCTACCAAAACATTTCACAGCAGATCAAATGCAGATGGAGGTATCAGGATCTCTCCATCTTCTATTAAATCCAACATTAAAGAGATTTGCAAAAAATATAAAGCATTACAACTCTTCCTGCTATTCTTTGTTTGTTTTAGAAAATATAGTTTAAAAAATTACTTCTATTAACATACACTATCATATAATGACATTATCTTTAAATCAATTAATAAATACATACACATTATTTTCTCAATTTTAGTTTCTAGCTCTGAAAATACTCATAGATATAACTTGCATACATAAGAAGTTTTTGGAGTTCTCAATAACTTTTAATAATAATAGTAATTAGTATGGTTGATGGATTGTGTTGGATTAGGGCAAAACTGTGATATATGACAAGATAGCAGAGTGTGTTAAATGTATCACTGGAGTCAAAACTGATTTCTCCTAATTCTACCATTAAGCAATAGTTACTTCAAGTCAAGTCACTAGAAGTCCATTCCTCTTAGGGCTGCTAGATTTAGCAAATAAAAATATAGGATATTCTGTTACATTTTAATTTCAGATAAGCAATGAATAATTAGTATGAATATGTCCCAGATATTGAGTGGGAGTCACCTTAACCAAGTGTCCTGCATTTTATCTGCAGGCTTCCTTCCTTCCTTCCTGGAGGAGGGCATGGCAACCCACTCCAGTGTTCTTGCCTGGAGAATCCCCATGGACGGAGGATCCTGGTGGGCTACAGTCCATGGGTGCAAAGAGTTGGACATGACTGAGTGACTATCACTGTTTTGTTTTAGTAGTTGACCCTTAAAATTGCTTTTGAAATTTGGTTGTGTAAAATACAAAAGATTGGAAACCACTGCAGTAGACAGGATCTGTTTTCTCCTGGCTCTTACACCTTATGGACTTTGCCTTTGGGAGTCAGGGGACACGAGAGGAACACAGATTTTTTCTCCTATACGCCTATGCGACTCTAGTACAATTTCTTTTCTAAGTCACATTTCCTCACTATGTAACATACAGAGAACAGCTCTCACTCCCTTCTCCTGCACCGTTACTTGCTGGGAGTGAATGAAGTCATGTCTGGAAAGTGCTCTGAGCTCTTCAAAGAAGTACCTAGAGAGGGAGGGAGGCACCCATACTCTGCACTGGGAGCAATAGTTGAGTTTTTTAGGATAAACTGAAAAGCTGAGAGTATGTTTAAAGTATTGTTTTTGATTTGCACATCTTCAGTTTGATCCTTAACAACATGTTTGCTCTGATTCCAGGAATTTTGTGATCTTAGTTCAGTGTTGACATTTTACATCCTCCCCAGGACTCTAAGTACTCTTTAAGGAATGCGTGGTTAATGTAGTAGAGAGAAAAGTCCAAAATCACACTGTAGCTGTGAGCCAAAAAGTCCAGCCTTTTTATTGGCTTCCAATACTGGCCTTAAACAAACATAACTCGCTTTTCTGGAAACACCTGTCAACCTAAAACAAGCGAAAAAGGACAAAACGAAAACCCTCAAGATTCACTGAAGAGCTGTCAGACATCATTTCCAATCTTCCAAAAGTTGTGATTGTTTGTTTGCTTTTCCATACAATTTCTTAGACTAGCCTGTCACACAAAAATAAAGGCTACCTAGGAGGTATCACAGGGAAGAGGATCCTTGATCCAAAGCTCCAGGGGTTACCTGACTTGATTATTCCACATGCTCGGTATTCTCTACCAAAATAGACTTCTTTTTAAAGAGAATCCAATTTCCAATGGGCTTAACCTAGAAAAACAGAAAAAAGCTAATAAAAGCTCGGAGGCTGGTCCAAGGAAAGCATTGTGGCTGCTACACGTTTGGAGGCCTGGTCCAGTGGAGAGGTTTGCAGTCGCTGCCAGTTCCTCCAGTGAATTTGCTGTTCTCTGGGATGTGGGATGGAGTACCTGGTAGCCTCCTGGTAAATTCTCAGGGATCAATTATGCTTGACTGCTTTCCTGTATTGCCAAAACCTGTCATAGTTGTGATACTGGAGTTGTTAACAGAAAAATATATTTTAAACACCTGAATAATGCCTACCACTCTCTTATTCATTCTCTACCCTGGAGCAGTAAGTCCCCTACATACAAACCTTCAAGTTGTGAACTTTCAAAGATTCAGACGCGCGTTCGCATATCCAATCACGTAGGTTAGTTCACGTGTCTGGTGTACATTGTCACGTGTGTGCAGCCTCCAAAAGTGGTTGGACTTTTGTGTACTTTATTGCACAGTACTGTATAGAATACAGAAATAGAGTATCTTTATTTCAATCCCAGGATGTCCAGAGCAAGTGTAAAAGCAATGAAGTAGCTGGTACTACTGTACTTTTCAAGGTACCATACTAGAAGATTAAAATGTTCTTTTTATTTTCATGTTTGTTTTCTTAACGTAGTATTTGTGTGAAAAGTATTATAAGCCTGTTACAGTACAGTACTATATATAGCTGATTGTGTTAGCTGGGTACCTAGCCTAACTTTGTTGGACTCTGAAACAAATTGGACTTAGAACACTCGCTAGGAATGGAACTTGTTGGTATATAGGGGACTTACTGTATCTCACACCAGGAGTTTTTACCCCACATCAGGAATTGTAACCAAGAAGTATAACCTGCAGTCACTATTCAGACTTGATTTTTCTGTTATCAGTAGCTCGGTAATCTTAAGCACCAGATGGGCAATGACCTTCCTCTACCCTCACATCCCAGACCCCATATTTATAAGATCTGTGAATCTGGTGCACTAAGTCCTACTGTCAAGTTTAAGTCTTTGTATGATGGCTTTGTATAGATGGAAAAACAGTGGAAACAGTGGCAGACTTTATTTTTTGGGCTCCAAAATCACTGCAGATGGTGACTGTAGCCATGAAATAAAGAGACGCTTACTCCTTGGAAGAAAAGTTATGACCAACCTAGACAGCATATTAAAAAGCAGAGACATTACTTTGCCAACAAAGGTCTGTCTAGTCAAGGCTATGGTTTTTCCAGTGGTCATGTATGGATGTGAGAGTTGGACTATAAAGAAAGCTGAGCGCTGAAGAATTGATGCTTTTGAACTGTGGTGTTAGAGAAGACTCTTGAGAGTCCCTTGGACTGCAAGGAGATCCAATCGGCAATCCTAAAGGAAATCAGTCCTGAATGTTCATTGGAAGGACTGATGTTGAAGCTGAAACTCCAATACTTTGGCCACCTGATGTGAAGAGCTGACTCATTTGAAAAGACCCTGATGCTGGGAGAGATTGAAGGTGAAAGGAGAAGGGGACAACAGAGGATGAGATGGTTGGATGGCATCACTCACTCAATGGACATGAGTTTGAGTAAACTCCGGGAGTTGTTGATGGACAGGGAGGCCTGGTGTGCTGTAGTCCATGGTGTTGCAAAGAGTCGGATAACTGAGCGACTGAACTGAACTGAACTGATGATGGCTCAGACAGTAAAGAATCCACCTGCAATGTAGGAGACCCAGGTTTGATCCCTGAATCAGGAAGATCCCCTGGAGAAGGGAATGGCTACCCACTCCAGTATTCTTGCCTCGAGAATTTCATGGACAGAGGAGCCTGGTGGGCTACAGTCCATGGGGTCACAAAGAATTGGACATGACTGAGCAACTTTCACTTCTACTTTTTTGCTTTTTTATTTATATATATTGTATAGTATTGTATGGTAGATTTTACATCTGCATATTGTGTAGTGTCTGATCAGGAATTTCTATTTTACTTCCGACTGAGTTTCAAAATCTACTTTTTGTCCTCATTCTCAGCAGGATTGACTAAAGACAGGAGTTCATAAAAATTTAGCTGTCAAAGCTTTTAAATTGAGAGGATTTTTTTGTGTGTGCTAGTTTCAAGGACCTAGTGTGTCCCAATATTTCTCTGAATTCCAGGTTTCTTTGACTGCTTCTCTTCCATATCTTAGAAAAACTGACTGAACACCATCTAGATAAGAAAAGTTCTACCTAGAAAGTGCAAAGCAAACAATTAGGAAACTTCATGATGGCCAAGGAGGAAAAGTGAAAGTGAAAGTGAAGTCGCTCAGTCGTGTCTGACTCTTTGCGACCCTGTGGATTGTAGCCTACTGGGCTCCTCCGTCCACGGGATTCTCCAGGCAAGAATACTGGAGTGGGCTGCCATTTCCTTCTCCAGGGGATCTTCCCTACCCAGGGATTGAACCCAGGTCTCCTGCATTGCAGACGGACGCTTTACCGTCTGAGCCACCAGGGAAGCCCTGGCCAAGGAGGAAAGCAGACATCAAATATAAAATAATAAATGTCATTACATAAAAAATTCTCACTGAGGCTCAGATTGATGCTACCATGAGAGATCTCATTTCCAGTATATTATATATGCGGGGAGAAGGAAACCGTAACCCACTCCAGTATTCTTGCCTGGGAAATCCCATGGACAGAGGAGCCTGGCAGGCTATTGTCTGTGGGATTGCCAAGGGTCAGACTTGACTGAGAGATGGGGGCACAAATACATGTGGGGTCCTAATATCAGTTAGTAGTTTGGGAGGGCAACGAACAAACATGGAAGTTTTTGTGTGAGATGAACTCAGCCTGTTGGGTTTTGATGGGCCTGAACCATTGAGAAAGTCAGGTGATTCCAAACTAACTCCTAGAACAGCTTCAGGGAATCTGCTTCAGAGTGAATTTACTGAATGTCTCTGATGGGCCACAAAAAAAGAAATCGATAACTATCATTAGAAAACAAAACTCATTTTTTGAGAGCTTACTGCATGCCGGTAATTATGCACATGTTATTCTATTCTTAAGACAACTCTGCAAATCAAGATGTTATTGTGCCCATTTTAGAAATAAAGAAACTTGTTTCAGAGAAATTAAAGGATTTAGTCAAGTTAATGAGACAACTGGAATTTAATCCTATAGTCTCAGAAGTCCTTTGGTCTAAATTGGTCCTCTTTATACAAATAGGGAAGCTGAATCCCAGGAAAAGAAAATGGACTGTCCAAGTCCATGCTGTTGGTAAGTAGGAAAGTTGGAGTTAGAACCCATTTGGACTGTCTGATTGCATTTATATGAAGCAAATCTATAGACAGGAAGTGATTAATGGTTGCCTAAGGTAAGGTCTGGAGAAGACTCTTGAGAGTCCCTTGGACTGCAAGGAGATGAAAGGACTGATGCTGAAACTGAAGCTCCAATACTTTGACCATCTCATGCGAAGAGCCTACTTATTGAAAAAGACCCTAATGCTGGGAAAGAGTGAAGGCGGGAGGAGAAGGGGATGACAGAGGATAAGATGGTTAGATAGCATCACCGACTCAATAGACAGGAGTTTGAGCACACTCTGGGAGATCGTGAAGGACGGGGAAGCCTGGTGAGCTGCAGTTCATGGAGTCACAAAGAATTGGACACAGTGAGCAACAGAACAACAAGGATAGGGTCTGTGAGGTATAAGGGGGTGATCACTAGATGACAGAGCTTTTTTTGAGGTGTTGAAAATGTCCTAAGGTTGATTATGGTAATAGTCAACAACTCTGTGAACACACTAAAAATCACTGAGTTGCACATTTTAAATAGATGAATTACATGGTACGTGAATTATATCTCAAAAAAGCTTTTAAAAAATGCATCAGTGAAAGAGAGTATTATAATTAGAGCGCTTCTGTTAGTACAAGGCCAAACAAAGAGCAACAATAAAACTTCTCCAAATGTTTTAAAAAAAAGACCCTTAAACTCAAAAGAAAAGTGAGGTGAGGTATGAATTTGAAAAATCACAAGATCAAGGCTGACTAAAATCAAGTCACCTAACATAGGTTCTTACTCAATGTGTTGAGATCATTTGAGATATCACAAGGGCTCCCATTGTCAATTTCAGGTCCTGTGTTTCTTCACATTTTAAAAATTTCTGAACAAGATGAAAAGGCTTTAGGTGTGATAACAATGGGAAAAGAGGAGAATGCTTTCTGGGGGGCATGGAGACAGTGGTTGAAACCCACAGAGATATATTAAAAGCCTACTGTATGTTTTGTACTAGGCTTTGTAGGAAACACAAAGATGAATAAAATACTATGTCCTTGCCCATGAGGAGCTTGCAAACTCTAGAAGAGAAGATAGAGAAAATGATCAAGCTATTTGAGCTGGAGAGATGGAGCGAGGAGAGAAAGAAAACTTCTATCCTGAAGTTTCCTATGAAGTTTCATGTGTCACAAGGTTGAAAAACTGAAAAAATACTAACCGGACTGGTTACAGTCATGACACGGTGTGATGGATATTTCTTTTTCACATATCTGGTCAGGTCAATCTAAACTTTTCCAGTTTAGATCCTCCAGCAAATGAACAGTCCATCTCGGTGATGTCGTTTCTCATTTCCTCCTGTCTCGTGTTGATCTCCCCACATCTAAATGGAGAGCTCAGAGCACAGTCCTTCCTGACCTTAAAGATAGCCATCTCTGTCTCCTGCGACAATCAGAGTTTACCTGTCGGAGCCCCAAATTGGCCACTTGTTGCACACAAGGCTTCTGTTGCTTTTTTTTTTTTTTTTTAACAGAGCCAGTAATGTTCTGGATGACTCTGCGGTTAACTGTGGTCTGACCCTGCACCTCAGTGGTTTTATTAGCTGTGTGTTTGGCTCTGGGATCCTCTCTCCAGCTATTGTCGTTATTGAGACTATTTGTGTCTCCAGCGAATCTCCCCTAAGTCCCTGGCTGTTATCTGGCCTGGGTATGTGTGTCTAAGAAGTGAGTGCATTCCTGTCTGAAGTATGTCCTGACTGTCTCTGATAGCAGCCATTTCTGACCTAACTTTACTGGGTACTCAGATTGATATGATTAAGATTAATGAGGCTCCCTCTCAGTCATGAACTTATTCAAGGATAAACTTGTAAATCCAATGAGTTCTGAAGATGACTAGTTACTACTTACCTTTCAACCTTTAGGGATTTGAAGGATAATTTACAACTGCAGTCCTTTTCCCTCCAACAATCTCATTAGAAAGACATTGAGAAAGATACTGCTTCTGCAGCCCCCAGCTTATTTTTCATGAAAAATAGCTTTTATTAATAACAATCCATAAATTAGATTTATCTGTTTGTAACCAACAGTGGTTCAATAAAGGCATGGCCCCAAAGGCAGGATAAACCACACACCAACTGAAAAATGTACCGTTTTCATGATTTCTGTGATAAAATCCTTCCTGGAGCAAATGTTCTCAAAATGACCATTTAGAGAATGGTATAAGATCTAGAAAGACAGACAAGAAAATTACAAAATTACACTAATGTAAAGATAAAGTTGTGGAAAGTATAAGGAGTCTGATTGTATGGTTGTTGTTGCTATTTAGTTGCTAGGTCATGTCCTACTCTTTTGTGACCCCATAGACTGTAGCCAGATAGGTTCCTCTGTCCATGGGATTTTCCAGGCAAGAATACTGGACTGGGTTGCCATTTCCTACTCCAGAGGATCTTCCTGACTCAGGAATTGAACCCGCGTCTCCTGCACTGGCCCTTGGATTTCCTTACTGCTGAGCCGCCAGGGAAGCCCAATTGTATTGTATGGTAGAGCCTATGTTATTAGATAAGTCATTCCAGAGAGTTAAGTTTAACTGGGTGCTTGCCCTTTAAGTACACTTTTCCATGAGTTTAACCAATGCCATTTCTCTGGCTTTTTAAATGGTTATAAGTTAAACTTCTTTTTGTGACTCAGAGCCAGGCCTATGGACGTGGAGGCAGCATTAACAGTGGAAAAAGCACAGGCTCTAAAGTCTGCAAACCTGCGTTTAAATACTGGCTCCTGCTCTTCAGAGCTATGTGACCTTGGGCACATTTCTTGATGTTTTTGAGCTCTACTTTCACATTTATAAAATTAGAGTGGTAGAATGAAACTTAACAGTGGCTGATTTGAGGATTAAGTAATATAATGCAGTGGTTTTAAGTATTTCTCACCCCACAGTTCTTTTTGCAAATGATATCTTATGCAGAGTCCCACTGTGAACAAATAAAAGTGGAAATGCTTTGAGTTTTAAAAGTCACTGCATCTAGTACAGAGCCTGGCACGTAGTAGATTTTGTTTAAACAATAGCAGTTTAGTGTTGTCATCATTTCATGGGAAGCTTTTATTCGTATTAATGCTTCTATTCTTATATCTGCTTTTTTTAAAAAAATTGAAGTATCTTTGATTTACAGTATTTTGTTAGTTTCAGGTGTATAGCAAAGCGATTCAGTTACACATACATACATATGTATGTATATATATATATTTCAGATTCTTTTCCACTATAGGTTAAGGTATTGACTATAGTTCCTTGTGCTATATAGTAGGTTCTTATTTATCTACCTTACATATAGTAATATGTATCTGTTAACCCCAAACTCCTAATTTATCTCTCCCCTCCCCTTTCCCCTTTGGTAATCATAAGCTTATTTTCTATGTCTGTGAGTCTATTTCTGCTTTGTAAATAAGTTCCTTTGTATTTTTTAAAGACTACACATATAAGTGATATCATGTGATATTTGTTTTTCTGTCTGACTTAACTTAGCATGATAATCTCTAGGTCATTCCATGTTGCTTTTTAAAATTCTTTTTCATGGCTAAGTAATACTCCATTATATATAATTCATACACACACACACATACATATATACACATATATAGCATATCTTCTTTATCCATTTATCTGTCAGTGGACATATAGGTTATTTCTGTGTCTTTTTTTTTTTTCTTTCCCCCTCAGATGGTGTTCCCTCCCTCTTACTCTTCCAAAGGAAGAGAAGAACGATCATCAATGGCCAATAGCAGCTGCAAAAGCAACACCAAAGACCAGCTTCACGCTCAGGAGAGAACACTGCATCTCTTCCTCATGGTTTCGGGTGCTCTACACAATCAGAGAAACTTCTCTAGTAACAAACTATAGAAATGATCCCTGAAAGTATAGTCTTTATTTCTGTGTCTTAACTCTTGTCAGTAGTGCTGCTATGAACATGAGGTGCATGCATCTTTTCAAATTAGAGATTTTGTCTTTTCTGGATATATGCCCAGGAATGGGATTAGATCATATGGTAAGCTCTCCTTTTAGTTTCTTAAGGAACCTCCATACTGTTCTCCATAATGGCTGCAACCAATCTTATATCTGCTTTTTAATGTGGTCTTGCCATCAAGATGTCTTTTATCTCTTCTCCTTGTAATCATAGTACTTGCTCACAGAAATTTTTCTTCCTCTTTTAACCTGTCATTTCTATCTGATCAGCTCTGGACTTGGAAACCAGGCAACCACGACTTTGAATTATGTATAAAACAAGAGCAACCGAGTTCTGCAAGAGGGTTTTATATTCCTTATGTGAGTAAAATACATGATCACCTACTTTGGGCTTATACTTTGTAACCCCAATCTTGGTTATCCAGAAACCTTTTCAGAAAATAGCTGTACAAGGAAAATAATCTGAGTTTGGGAAACTCAAATCTGAATATTTAACTCCCATACTTGTTAGTTATATGACCTTGGGCAAGTTACTTGATTTTGCTGAACCTCAGATTTATCAACTTTAAAATAGAGAAAATGAAATCTGTATGGTAGAATTACAGTGATTAAATGAAGATATATATATAGATACAGATAGATATACAGTAGATAATGGAGTCCTAGACACATAGTATGCGTGTGTGTGTGGGTGCTCAGTCGCTCACTCATGTCCCAACTCTTTGCGACTATGTGGACTGTAGCCCACCAGGCTCCTCTGGGATTCTCCAGGCAAGAATACTGGATTGGGTCTCCATGCCCTGCTTCAGGGGGTCTTCCCCACTCAGGGGTCGAACCTGCATCTCCTGCATTTCCTGCACTGCAGGCGGGTTCTCTACTGCTGAGACCGGGGAAGCCTGCTGCATTCTTAATCATGCACTGTTCTGAGCTATCCTCTCTGTTAATTTTCCACATAAGATCCTGATGGTCATGTGAGCTGGAATCTGATTGGTTTGAGTAGCATCAATATTAAAAGGTGTGGGGACTTCCTTGGTGGTCCAGTGGTTAAGACTCCTCTTTCCCAGTGCAGGGGGCATGGATTCAGTCTCATGGATTCAGCACTAAGATCCCACATGCTGTGGCCAAAAAAAAAAAAAAAAATAGTTAAAGAGTTTTGTCTGTTTGAACTCAGGTCTTCATAAAGATTTTTGAAAGGATCTTTGGAGAATAACTATATATTACAGAGTAAACTGTATTTTATCAAATAGTTAATTTAAACATAAGTATAAATACAACTGTCGTAATCAATAATACATTTCTAACGTTAAGTACTGGGGGAATGGTTTTCTCTTGGTCCAGTTCAGACCCTTGTTTTCCCTTGTCTGGCAGTACAGTGTCTGCCCGTCTTCTGTGTCCCATGCTGTCTGTAGTCCCCACTTTTCGACCTTATCCAAATGCTTTTAACTAATTGCAGAGAATTTTCAGCTTTTCTGTCTGCAGTGGCTCAAAGTTTAGTCTTTAATTACAGTCCTTTTGAACTGTGCTTCCATAGCACTAGCAAAAGCTCTTCCGCATCTGTTCCTGAGCAGAACCACTGAAAGCTCTCACACGTGAAGGCTGATTTTCTTTGACTGTGCTCCCCGCAGAAGGCATGCCACCGCCGTCCACTCCTTATCTCACGCAGCTTCGATATCTCTTGCTCTCACTCACTTGTCTGCACCGTCTCTCTCTGTCTCTTCTTTCAAGAGTGAGACTAGTTTCTAGGTTGGAACAACTTGAGAAGTCTTCGCTGTGCAGAAGAAATGATATCCTCTGTCATACCACACTTTCCTTTCTGGCTGTGGCAAACTAGAGTTCTGTCTAAATATTTCAGGCCCATGGATACGAGAACACCAACTATCTAAGGATATCTTACTGAGTTATGCAAAATTTCCTACTTGCTTCCTTTGTTTTTGTGTTGTTTTACTGTATTATTCTCTCATTTAATTCTGATCACAGAAAAGAAGGTTTTATAAAACAGTCTCTGAGGACAAGAAAATCACTAAAACTAAAATTGGAGAAAGTGTAAAAGAAAAAGGAATTAAGTTAGACAACTGATTTAATTCCTTTTAAAAATTTACACCCTCATTTAAGCCTTGATTGCACCTGTCCAAGGTAGTTTCTGAGGTCCTCAGTGATAAAGAGATGCTATATGCTTTCTTTAAATAGTAAGTCCTAAGTGAAAGTGTTAGTCACTCAGTCATGTCTGACTTTTTGTAACCCATGGGCTGTAGCCCAGCAGGCTCCTCTGTCCATGGGATTTCCCAGGCAAGAATACTGGAGTGGGCAGCCTTTCCCTTCTCCAGGGAATCTTCCCAACCCAGGGATTGAACCTGGGTCCCCCACACTGCAGGCAGATTCTTTACCATCTGAACCACCAGGGAAGCCCTAGTGAGACTTTTAAAAAGTATAAAATCAGTCTTTTAAGCAGTGAACCCATAAGGTGATGAGGATTCCCTCTTGCTCCCATGAAGGAAAAAGATTCTGATAGAGGTTTTCTTTCAGGAGGATGTAAACTCAGCACCAGCCAAAAGCCATCGGTAGATCAGAGGGAGCCCTGGAAGCTTCAGGAATGGTACCTTTCTGCATCAAGAGAAGGATTCACAGGAAGGCAGTGGCTGGCCCCAGGACAACAGCTTGATGAACTCAGGGCCTCTTGGGACATTTGAGGCTTGGAGGGCCTGGAAGCCAGCAGTCCAAGGCGGCACCAGAGAGCTTTGAAGCCAGTAAGGCTTCCACAGGCTGGGCTCTGCAGCTGGTCCAGTCCCCACACTGAACATCTCCAGATGGGCCTGCATCTTAGCTGCCTTTCGGAGCTGGGCCGGAGGGAGGTTTGAGAGATCAGAGAGGAAAACAAGAGGCCCCAAAGTAAAGAAAGCCGGACGGGAAGTTTCCTAGCACCGCAGAGGCCAGCAGCGCAAGAGAATGGCGCTTCCCCCTACCAGCACTCAACCTTCTACGAAATGCAAAGATTGTGTCAGCGTTTCCATTTTAAACCCCTAATTTCATAGGCTTACAGCTCAAGTCATAAAAATTCACTCTGGGCTGGAGTTTGGCAACCCGTCTCTTAGCTGTTCCTGTGTGTGCGAAAGTAAAGACATTTCTAGTTTTAGACATTTGGGGGACTTCTAGAAATACCCCCAAAACTTCATCTGGGAAAAAGGAGTTTCTAAGCTGTTGTCTTCTATGCAGCAAAAGCCTGCTTCTATAAACATGTGAGAAATCTGTTTTGAGAAGATAACATTGTCCCACCAGAAATACAGATTCTCCACACAGTGCATGAGGACAGTGGAAGCGAGTGGAATCGAAGGTGATTGCATAGTTCGAGTAAAATGTCATGTGACCTTCACTGCCCCTCACCACCAGGGGATGGCGCTGTTCTCGTCCTAAAAGGCATTTGAATTTCCTACTGAGCAGCTTTGTAGGGGGTTGGAGTCAGTGATTGATTCCGATTTTTACAGGTTATTGGATTCTTGACTGGTATGTATTTACACCTCAACTTAGACTTCCCTTGAAGGTTTGGTACAAACAGAAATATGTCAACACAATCTGACATATTTTGTGTTCAGTCGCTCAGTCGTGTCCAACTCTTTGCAATCTCATGGTCTGCAGCACACCAGGCTTCCCTGTCCTTCACCATCTCTCAGAGTTTTCTCAAACTCATATCCATTGGGTTGGTGATGCCATCCAACCCTTTCATCCTCTATCACCCCCTTCTCCTCCTGCCCTCCATCTTCCCCAGCATCAGGGTCTGACATATAACAGACTGACTTTTATCAGGAGAAACTTAATGGTAACTCAGGAAAGTATATGGGTAGTCATTACTGAAAAGTCTTCTAACCTCTTCATTTTAAGATTTCCAGGGACTTCCCTGATAGTCCAGCAGCTGAGCTTCCAAAGTCCCAATGCAGAGGGCCTGAGTTCAATCCCTAGCCAGGGAACTGGATCCCACATGGTGCAACTAAGTTTGAATGCTGCAACTAAAAAAAGAAAAGATATCAAATGCTGCAATGAAGATCCCACATGCTGCATCTAAGATGTGGCACAGTCAAAGAAAAATGTCAATAAATACTAAAAAAATATGTCCACCCATTCTGTTCTTTCCCTAATACCCCTCACTGGCTACTGAAGCTATGAAGACTTTCAAAATATTAGGTAAATTGAAAAATAAATTCCCAAAAGAAAGCTCCTAAGTGTGATGTTATAAACTCCAATGCTTGATAAACCAGACAAGTGACTAGGAGTTAATAATTCTATGGTTATGACAGGGGTCTCCGAGACTTGTGAGAGCTTGAATCAGATGACTCAACTCTGTAAGTGATGCTCAGGCAGCCCAGCTCCTTGTTACAGTCAGCTTGCTCTGAAGGAAGTTAGGAGAGGCTGGTCTTGGGACTTCCCTGGTGATCCAGTGGCTAGGACTCCCCCACTCCCAACACAGAGGTCCCGGGTTCGATCCCTGATTCATAAACTAGATCCCAGTTCTGCAACCGAAGATCCTCCATGCCACAATGAAGACCCAACACAGCCAAATAAATAAAACTAAATAAATATAAATATTAGGGACTTCCCTGGTGGTCCAGTGGTTGAGAGTCTGCCTTGAAATGCAGGGGATGGGGGTTCGATCCCTGGACAGGGAACTAGGGGCCTGCATGACATGGAGCAACTAGGCCCATGTGCCACAACCGCTGAGCCCACGCACCGCAACTTGAGAGTCTGCACCACAACGAAAGATCTCCCATGACACAGTGAGGATCCCACACCACAGCTAAGACCGGACACAGCCAAATAAATATTTAAAAAATACTAAAGAAGAAGATGAGGCTGGTCTGCTCAAGTGCAGAGATTTTGGGGCAGCTAAGAAAGAGGAGGAACAGCAGTAGCCGAGGCATATGTCACAGTTGGAGGAAGGGCAGGGTAGGAGCAGGGCAGCCACTGTGTGGGACCACCCATCCCCGGGCAGGAGGTTGCCCTGCTTCCCAAACATTCTGAGAGACTTGGGGAGCCAAGGCTTATCTCAGGGGAGAGCGAGGGAAGGTCTGGCTGTGGGGCCTGGATGGGGAACCAAGAGAGGAATTCATGACTCTGAGCCCCAATCCCAAGCTGCCAACATGATTTCTCTCTCTGGAAGCAGGTTTTTCTATCAACAAAGGGATTTTTTGGAAACATCTTCTTCATTAATGGAGTCATCACTGAGATGTCTGGGGACCATTTAGGGGTCAGGGAAACCTGAAGTTTAACTTTTACTTCTGAGATGTCAAAAGCAAACTGCAGATCGACCAACAGTTAACAATTTTACCTACTGCTGTCTAATCCTTTTATCCACTGCAAATTCCATTCCTAAGGGAGTCATTAAAGCAAAGCAAAAGTGTTTGGTGAATACTGATTAAGGAAGGGAAGTTAGTGAGATTCTTATTAAAATGAATGTGTTTCTAAGCCCTTAATACTTTCTTTATATTTTTAAATTGTGCATTTAACAGAATGCATATAAAGTATGTATTAGGCAGAAGAATAAGGTAAATGCTGATGTACTCAAAACACTCCAGAATTCTTGCCTGGAGAATCCCATGGACAGAGGAGCCTGGTGGGCTACAGTCCATAGATTCACAAAGAATCGGACACGACTGAAATGACTTAGCACACATTCACGTGCTCAAAACAAGGCTATGAAAAGAACACCATCCATACGCCCAATGACTCCTGTATGCTCCTCCCCCATTTCAGATTCTTTTCCCTCTTCCCTGGAGGTTACCATATCCTAGCTGTCATGTTTATTACTCCTTGACTTTTCTCTAGCATGTGGCTCAGCTATTTGAGTACATATCTCTAAAGTATACTCTCAATTTTTCCTTTTGAGCTTCATAAAAATTGTGTCATACTGTATCTTTCTTCCACAATTTACTCATTCAACATGCTTGCAATATTCACCCATGTTGATATATATGGTTAAATTAATTTTCAGTGCTGTATAATATTCCATGGTTTGACCATACTAAAATATATCTAACCATTGTCCTCTTAGATGTTTTGGTTGATTCCAATGGTTTGCTATTGCAAACAATTCTGCTTTGAACCTTATTATACCTGCAGCTTGGGGAACATGATGAGAATTTCCTTAGAAACTTATTCCTGGCAGCTCATAAAGTTTGCACATCTTCAACATCCCCTAAAAATGTCAAATTATCTTCCAAATGTTTATATACAACCTCTAGCAGTGTGTATTTGTCCCACTCACTCCACATCCCTTTAAATTCTTGGCGTTTTTTGACATTTCAAGTTTTGAATGTGAAATGTTACCCCTTTTGACTTTAATTTGCATTTCCCTGATTTTCAATGAGGTGAAGCATCTTTTGAGCTTCATAAAATGGTGTCATACTGTATCTTTCTTCCACAATTTACTTTATTCATTCAACATGATGGATATATTTACCCGTCAATTATGTTTGTTCTTCTGTGAACTGGTTTTTCTATGCAGTTGTTTATCTTTTTCTTATTAATTGGGAGAAATTCTTTCTATGTCACTTGATGTGTTGCAAATATGTTACTGACTTGTCTTTTCCCTGATTTATGCTGACTTTTGATAAGCGGAAGTTTTAATACAGTTTGTTATTACTATCTTTGTTCTTTTCTTACATGATTGCTTCTCACAGGAGGAAAAATAAGCTGGAATTTAGTTCACCCTTCATAAATGGCTCTGCTAGTCCCTCTTGGGTAGTATTGGTTGGGATGGATCTGGAGTTGATTCGGTTTATTTTACACATTTTTTTTTTTTTTTTTCAAAGCAGGAGCCTGTCTCTAGAGGGTCTCAAAAAGGTACTGGCTTTTGCTGATAACTTTCACCTGTTTGGGTGGAATTCTGCTTAGTGTCAAACAACCATCCGAGTCTCAGAAAGATTTTTCTGTTTTAAGTCAGTAAGAAATTATAAAAAGGAATCCTTACCCTTCCTTAGGGTTGGCGGTGATGTGGCAACATAGAGCTAACAAACCTGACATCTAAACCAAGTTCCAATCCTTATCCACGTGTAAGCTCTCAAACCCTCAGTCTTGTCTGTTACATGAAGACAACTGCACTTGGCTCACTCCCTTGTGAGACCCAGCAAGCTGAGATCAAGTGCCTCCATGACACACAGCTCCCAAAAATATGTGTTCCCTTCACGTTAGGAAGGCTAGTCCTTTGACGGCAGATAGCCTGTTCAGCTCATCTTTGATCTTGGACCAAAAACCTTTCCTCCACAAGTCTCCCCAAACTTGCACCTGTACATTTGGCCCATGTTAAAACTAGAGTAGACAAGTAATTGTTGGCTGGGACTTCTGATATTTTTCTCTCATTTTTTAAATGCTTGGGAATATTAGCACCACTTAACCATTCCAACTCAACACACTCACCACGTTTCATACATTTGCCAAATGAAAAGCCCGTTTTATTTTTATAAGCACAAAATCTAAAAAAAAAAAAAAGCACAAAATCTTAGGGAAGACCACTTACAACAAAGTACAGTTGGACAGTCTGATTTTCATTTTAGTAGTCTCAAAGTTCATTTACAAATGCCACATAGACTTTCATTCATATTTTGTCTGTCCTCTCTCTCTATCTCCAGTTATGATCAGAATGATTCAGAAGCAGTTGCATTAGTGTTCCAATTAAAAGCTTTCAATTCCATCTTTACTACTTTTTATCATAAAATTTAGGAAGTTTTCTAAGACCTTTCTCCCTGGTCAGTCTTTTCATTAGTTGACCCTGCTCTAGCTGGCACCAGCATTTGTAATCATGGTAATGAGTTGACCTAGCATATATGCTGCTCATTTTTCCTTCAGTCAAGTTTACTTTTTAGTAAATGTACCAGCCCAGAATCTCAGATACTTTTTGTAAGCCATTCATTCCTTTATTTTACAATCTTTCCTGCTTGATCAGTTGCCCTGTTTCACTCATCACTTTCCCATTCTGAATTACTTCAACAAATTCTTCATTCATTCATTCATCTAGTCAACATATGTTGAGTGTTATATTTTACTTTTAAAAACGTGCTCTTGGACGTCCCTGGAGGTCCAGTGGAAGAGAGTTTGCTTCCACTAATGTAGGGGACATGGGTTCAACCCCTGGTCCGGGAAGATTCCATGTGCCATGGGGCAGCAAAGCTCATGCGGCACAACTGCTGAGCCCCTGCTCTAGAGCTGGTGATCCAAAACAAGAGAAACCACTGCAATGAGAAGCCCGTGCACTGCAATGAAGAGTAGCCCCGGCTTGCCGCAACTAGGGAAAGCCCACACACAGAAACCAAGACCCAGGACAGCCAAAAATAAATAACTAATTAAAAACTTTTCATGTGCTCTTATATTGACTATTGCAGAAATCATTGCTACAGCTTAAAGTAACGCGTAGCATATTTATCTGTGTATCGTTGGTATGTACGGTGATTTTATTCTGTATATATTCAGATAGTTCCATCTCATTCTACTTTCATTAATATCAAAGCTCTCCTTTGATATGATGATTTTCAACGTTTCTGTTTTCCAATTCTGTTCTTTGTACATACCACTCTGATGGCATGAATTTTACACTGCTTTCTATCATAGTTATGATTTTACTTGTGTTATCTTCCCTTCTAGATTGTGAGTGCAGCCTAAGTGTCTGCCTGCCCTGTTTCAAAGATCACTTTCTTCTGAGATCCTGAAGAAAGGGGTGGGGGGTTCATTTCAAGGGTAAATCTTGAATTGTTCTTCTTCCACTCATTGCATCTACCAGCCACCCTGCCTCAATCGGAGTGGTGTGGAGAAAGCTTCACTTCTTTTTACTGCCCTCACGCTTGGCTTCCTGCAGACCACTTATTCCAAGCTGTTATGGATAGCATGTTTTCACTGGGGACATAGACAGGCTAACAACAGCACAGCACACAACTCAGAAGTGAACATCCCTGTCCCACAGTCCCCAGGCCATCCCACAGTCCCCAGGCCATCCCACAGTCCCCAGGCCATCCCCATTACAGAGAATTTTTCCCAGAGAGAAAGGAATTTTCTCTTCTTCGGTTCCCATTTCTTGCGTCTTCTTAGGCTCTCTTTTCCCTCTTCATATCTCCAGACTTCTCTATCTTGTGGTCCCACACCATCTCTTTCGCTCTGATGTTCTATAGAAATTCAAATCTCTCTTTCTTTCACAGAGAAACTCAGCTCTCTCTGTGTTGAGCACATCTAGGCTAATCCTTTCTCAGCCAAAAAGTTCCGTCAAAGTGTTTTCCTAAACAGTAATGTTATGTACCCTGAAAATCAATTTGGCAACTTCCTTATAGTAGAAGGAGCTGCAATCAGGTGTTTTTTAAATAGCATCATTTTCCATCACTACAAATGTGAGGACCATATCTTTCACACATCATAGCATCTTGCATACGAGGGGCTCTGATTTTGCTATTTCACTCTTTTGGCCTTATTTAACAGAACCATCTGCATTTCCATTGTATGTGAAAAGGAAAGGGGAGGAAAAGGAAGGAGATGACTTTACTCCAAGTTTTCCAGCTTAGGTGAGTCATCAGCCTCTGCGTAGGGCACACAGGAGGAGGAACTTTTTGTGTGGGGGAAAGAGTTCAATTTTGAGCATGTCAAGCTTCAGGTATCCATGTGTGTGTTAGGTGCTCATTCCTTTCTCCAGGGGATCTTCCCAATCCAAGGACTGAGCCCAGCTCTTCCCCATTGCAGATTCTTTACCACTAGATGTCCATAACAATCACATCAGATAACAATGCAGATAAATATTCTGGTCTCAGATAACAACACCCAAATGGCAATAGGTATGCAGGTGTTGGTCCTCAAGAGAGAAGTAATTTATCTCTTGACTTGGGAATCACTGTGGTACAGGGCACTGGTTGAACCAAAAGAGAAGTCAAGCATTATTCTAGGAAAAGAGAAAACACGAGAGAGAACATGACAGATGTAGAACTCAGTAGATACATGATGCTCCTGGAGAGACTAGAGCAAATGGGAACAGATGCAATAGTCAAATATATAATGAAAGAAAACATAAGGAAAAAAGAAAGAAAAGAAAACATAAGGATAAAACCCTAGGAGGATTTCAATAGATGTCAGGGTCAAGACAAGAAGGTCCACTATCCCTCCACTTATCATGGTTGTCAAAGTAAATTCTATCCAATGACAAGATATTAACAGAGAGGAAGGAAGGGAGCGGAAGGTCGCAAAATGATCAATGTTTGCAAATGATAAGATTGTCTAATTAGAAAAACCAAGAGGACCAAACAAAAACTACTAAAACCAAGAGAGTAAAAGTACCTATTTACAAAGTAAAAGCTGTTTTCCTCCTATTTCTCAGATACAACCACTTAGAAAATATAATGGGAAAGTATTAAAGTAAATATGCTTGTGCTACGTCGCTTCAGTCATGTCCAACTCTGTGCCACCCTGTGGACTGTAGCCTGCCAGGTTCTTCTTTCCGTGGGGTTCTCCAGGCAAGAATACTGGAGTGCATTGCCTTGTCCTCCTCTAGGGGATCTTCTCCACCCAGGGAGTGAACCCATGTCTCTAACGGCTCCTGAACTGGCAGGCAGATTTCTTTACCACTAGCACTATGCATAATAAAAACAAAAATAAAGATCAGAAGAAGGAAGTTCAAGTAACTTCTTTCTTATGGTTCATGTTGCTGCTGCTGCTGCTAAGTCACTTTAGTCGTGTCCGACTCTGTGTGACCCCATAGACGGCAGCCCACCAGGCTCCCCGGTCCCTGGGATTCTCCAGGCAAGAACACTGGAGTGGATTGCCATTTCCTTCTCCAATGCATGAGAGTGAAAAGTGAAAGTGAAGTCGCTCAGTCTCGCGGACTCTTAGCGACCCCATGGACTGCAGCCTACCAGGCTCCTCCATCCATGGGATTTTCCAGGCAAGAGTACTGGAGTGGGGTGCCATTGCTTTCTCCGATGGTTCATGTAATGGGAGGTAATTACACCCCACACTTTTGCTGTTGCTGCATATGTGCTAGTTCTGAGTCCCCAGTTAAATCGCACACTCCTAGACCACAGGACCTGCCTCTCTTCTGCTTCTCATCTGAAATCTTCTAGAAAGTTAAGCACAATATGGGATCTTGGTTCCCTGACGTTGGATCGGGCCCTCACACCCTGCAGTGGAAGCACAGAGTCTTGACCACTGGAGGACCAGGGAAGTCCATGCCACGCATGCTTTATAAGAGTATTCCTTGCAAATCACTGAAGGTTGGGTAGTTTTGGTGGCCACTTAAAACTTAAGTGCATACATTGTTCCTCTTATGCCAAATTGATGAACTTTAACCACCATGTGCTGCACTGAAGTCTTTTTTAAAAATAATTTTTAAAAAATTTATTTATTTATTTATAGCTTGTCCTTCACGCATGCAGCCTTGCCCAAGGGACACCATTCACTTTCAAGGCCTTACCACTAAATCTCTGGCTTGGACTCATCTTCCAGCTCAGTACCTATATGCTGGACTGCCATTCCACCTCTTGACCTGGGTATTTTCTAACATCTCAAACCGCAGTTAACTCTAAGCAGAACTCTTGGTCTCCCACCTGGAAGTCCACACTGCCTGCTTTTCCCCATCATCCAAGCAACGCCCTCACCACCCACCAGCTCTAGCCAGTTGCCCCGGATCAGGTTGGGGAGGGGGCAAACTCATAGAAAAAGAGACCAGACTGACTTGTGTTTATCAGAAGCGGAGGTCAGGGGAGGCAGAATTTGGGTAAAGGTGGCTCAAAGTTACAAATTTCCTGTTATAAGTACTACAGTGTAATGTATAACCTGATGACTAGAGCTAACATTGCTGTAAATTTGCTGAGAGTAAACCCTAAGAGTTCATCACAAGGAGAAAAGCTTTTCCTTTCTTCTTTTTTCTTTCTTTTCTTTTTAATTGTAACTATATGAGAAGATGAATGTTAGCTGAACCTATTGTGGAAATTATTTCACAGTTAATGTACATTGAACCGTCAAGCTGTGCGCCTTCAACTTACATAGTGGTGAACTGTATGTCAATTATTTCTCAATAAAACTGGAGGTGGGGGATCCAGGTGAATCCAGGGTGATATATGAAGAATCATTTAACTTAACCTAAAGATTGTCATTCTCAATGACATAAGTCAGACGGAGAAAGACAAACATCATATGCTCACTTCTACGTGGAATTCTAAAATATGACACAAGTGAATTTATCTACAAAACAGAAATAGAGTTACAGATGTAGAAAACAAATTTATGGTTACCAGGAGATGATGGGGGAGAGATTAACTGGAAGATTAGGATTAACATACGCATCAGCTCAGTTCAGTCCTTCAGTCGTGTCCGACTCTTTGAGACCCCATGGACTGCAGCACACCAGGCTTCCCTGTCCAACAACAACTCCCAGAGCTTACTCAAACTCATGTCCATCGAGTCGGTGAGACCATCCAACCATCTCGTCCTCTGCCGTCCCCTTCTCCTCCTGCCTTCAATCTTTCCCAGCATCAAGGTCTTTTCCAATGAGTCAGTTCTTCACATCAGGTGGCCAAAGTACTGGAGTTTCAGCTTCAGCATCAGTCCTTCCAATGAATATTCAGGACTGATTTCCTTTAGGATGGATGGGTTGGATCTCCTTGCAGTCCAAGGGACTCTCAAGAGTCTTCTCCAGCACCACAGTTCAAAAGCATCAATTCTTCGGTGCTCAGCCTTCTTTATAGACCAACTCTCATATCCATACATGACTGTGTATGGATAGCTTTGACTATATATGTGCATATATATTTATGCATACTACTATATATAAAATGGGGCTTCCCAGGTGGTGCAGTGGTAAAGAATCTGCCTGCCTGTGCAGGAGATACAAGAGACGCAGGTTCAATCCCTGGGTCAGGAAGAGCCCCTGGAATAGGAAATGGCAACCCACTCCAGTATTCTTGCCTGGGAAATCCCATGGACAGAGGAGCCTGGCAGGTTACAGTCTATGGGGTCCCAAATAGTCAGGTACTACTGAAGGACTGAGGACACAGACATATATAAAATAGATAAATAATAAAAACCTACTGTATAGCACAAGAAACTCTATACAATACTCTGTAATGGCCTATATGGGAAAATAATTTTAAAAAGAGTGGATATATGTATATGTATAGCTGATCTACTTTGCTGTACATTGGAAACTAAAACTATATTGTAAATCAACTATACTCCAATAAAAAAATTTTTTAAAAAGAATATGAAAAAAAGTGTCTTCTAAACCACTAGTCTTTTATCTCACAGTTGACTGAGCCTGGATTCCCTGCTTCAGTTAGAACAGAGTCACTTGAGAAGTAAAAATGCTTAAGGAAATTCAAACAAACAGGGGTATAATAATATTGTATTATGGTTATCATTTGCATTTCCCTGATGACTACTGAAATTGATTATCTTTTCATAGAAGACTTTTGATTTTGACAATGTCATGACATAGATAACCTGAAAATGCTTCTGTTCAAAAACCTTTTGCAAAATGGATAAAATGTAGCAACTTTCTGCTAAGACAGTGGATCTTAAAAGTTCTCATCAAAAAAGTGTGTAACTACATGTGGTGATGGATATTAACTAAACTTTATTGTGGTGACCATTTTGCAGTGTATACATGTATCAAATCATTAACTTGTACACCTGAAACTAATCCAGTGTTACTCATCAACTACACCTCAATAGAATTATATAGCAGTTTTCACTTAAGTATATAGCTGAGCTTTCAAAAACGTAAGAAAAATCCTCAAAAAGGAAAAATGTAAGAGGAATGAAGAGCTATCTAAGTTGATGCTTGAATTACCTGGGGGTAAGAAACCTAACTTACTAACCCAGGGGCTGGAATTTTTTTCTCTTTTTAAATGATTAATTGTATTTTTTTTTAATAAACATTTTTAGTAAAATTTTTTGAAGTGTAACCTGCATAGCAGAAATTTGCACAATCATAATTGTACAGTTTGATGTATTTTAACAAGTGAACACACCCACGTAAACTAGTACCCACACCAAGAAACACACTTTTTTACTGGCACTTCAGAAACCTCCCTTGTATCCCATCCAATCACTGTCCACGTCTTCAAGAGAAGCCTCTATCCTAACTTCCAACAGCATCGAATTAGTTGTGCCTGTCTGGACTTCATATAATGAAAATGTGTTATTTATGTACTAATGCGTATGATTGAAAAGGGAAAGTGTTAATCTCTCAGTAGTGTCCAACTCTTTGGACCCCATAGACTGTAGCCTGCCAGGCTTCTCTGTCCATGGATTTCTCCAGGCAAGAATACTGGAGTGGGTTGCCATTCCCTTCTCAAGGGGATCTTCCCACCTCAGGAATCGAACACGGGTCTCACACATTGCAGTCAGATTCTTTACTATCTGAGCCACCAGTGAAGCCCTGGCATGTCCATATACTTTAAATACATACTCATTTAAGTCTGACCTTTTGTTTAACATTATGTTTGTAAGATATATCTACAATCTTGCAGTAAGTTGTAATTCATCCATACCCATCACTGTGTAGTAACCCAGTGTATGAATATATGACCGCTTGTTTATTTTTCCTACTGCAGATGCCATTGGGCTGTCTTCACTTTTGAGATATAATGAATAGCGCTGCTGTTAACATTCTGTACAGACCTTCTTATCAGCACGCGCACACATTTCTTTTCTGTATATATACCTAAGAGGGAAACTGGTCATCAGGTATGTTCCCATATTCCTACTAAACATGATTATAGGACACTGACAAACAGTTTAGTAGACACTGTCAAATACTCTTCCAAAGCAGTTATGCCAATTTATATTCTCACCAGCTGTGTATGAAAACTCTACCAACACTCTGAGTTGTTGATATTTTCGCTTTTTTTGGCCATACTGCATGGCTTGTGGGATCTTAGTTCCCTGACCAGGGATTGAAGCTGGGCCACAGCAGTCAAAGTGTCCAGTCCTAACCACGGGACTGGCAGGGAATTCCCTTGTCTTCTTCATTCTAGCCATTCTGATGGGAGTACAGTAGTATTGCATTATGGTCATAATTTGCATTTTCCCTATCACTACTGAAGTTGGGCATTTTTTCATATATTTCCTGGAAATCTGGATGTCCTTTTTTTTTGCAAAGACCCTGTACAAGTATTTTGCCCATTTATCTACTGGGATGTCTGCTTTTTTCTTTCCATTTTACTATTTCATATTTTGATCACAATCCATCTGGAATTTATTTTTCTATATGGTGTGAGTCAAGGGTCAAGTATCATTTTGTTCTACAAGGATATCCAATTGACAGAGCACCATTTTATTTTCTACTGCAATGCCGTGTTTTTCATCATTCAGGTATTATATGTATGTAGGTCTGTTTCTGGACTCTCTTCTGTTGGTCTATGAAATCTACCTTTGAACCAGTATCATACTGCTTTAATTGTTCTAGTTTTATGACAGTTCTTCTTACCTTTTAGTATAAGTTCTCCAGTTTTGTTCTGCTTCACTATAAGTGACTTGAGCTTTTAACTGACATACAAGGACAGGAAAGTAGAGAAGCTGATACTGAGACTTAGGAATAGATAAAACCCTAAAAACTTTCATCCAGCACAAGACAAGTTTTTCCCTCCTTTCAATTTCAGGTCTGAATTTATTCTTCCTGCATAGTTTAAGATCCCAGGCTGAAAAATCAACATAAAAGGTAATCTTTCAAAGCAAAACCCAAAATGTTCGAAAGGATCTGACAGGAGATAAAGCCTGGCTTAAGATGAGTTCTTAAAAAATCATAAAACAACAGAAGAAAAAAAAAACTCGTGAAACATCAGTAGACCCAATAAATAGCAGAATTAGCTCTTCCTCCCCAAGAATCTTAGATAACAAAATTATCATCTAGAGATTATTTTAAAGCATGTTTAAGATAATTAAATACATAACAAGAAGAGAACAGAAAACAGAAAAGGCAATATTTTTTCAAAAGACTAAACTGAGTTGAAAAAGAATCACATAGAATTTCAAAGGATGGAATATATACTCCTTAAAATCGACCGCATTCACTGATTTCATGAAGGTGGAAAGTCTTAGTTGAATAAATGATGGGTTTTAATCACAGAAGCGTAAACATGACCCCGATTATTGTCCTTTCCAACTGCAGGCATCAAGCAACCTTTCATCTTTGGTTGTGACATGATTAA
The DNA here is from genome assembly GCF_019320065.1 of Cervus canadensis. NCBI lineage: Eukaryota > Metazoa > Chordata > Mammalia > Artiodactyla > Cervidae > Cervus > Cervus canadensis. The sequence continues at coordinate 48,592,431 of NC_057386.1, read as the reverse complement.
TGCCAGAAGACACGGAATAAGCAGGAAATGCTCAGAATGGACTGGGCATCCCACTAACTCATCTTCATGGCATTTGTCTTAAATGTCAAAAGTGGCGTTTGTAGTGATACACCACCAAGAGAGTAATGCTCAGAAATGACCCAGCAAAATAGAAATTCAGAGGAAGCTTTCCTGGTGACTAAGTAGTTAGTGTTGGAAGAGGGGTTTTAACGTCACATAAGCAAAATAAGTGCCATCTGGCTGATTCAGGCTTGGGTTGTGTTGCAGGCTGCTAGCATAATTCTCCATATTTAATTTCCCCAAGCTGGATAGTGGAACCAGGCTTTGGAATTAAATCTGGATTTAAATTCTGCGTTTTTGTCATGGAATTGGGTGTTTAATCCCTGTGTTTGGCCCAGGGTTGGGCATCCAATCCCTGAGGTCTCTCTTCCCTTCCCACTTTCAGGACCTGTAACAAAGCCTGAGTACTGCGCACACAATAATAGTGCTCTGCCTACCCGAGTCCTAAGGCCCCTCTCTGGTAGCCCCATCACCACAAGAGAGTAGTGTTTACAAACACTCAAGTCAGCCATGGCACTCAACGTTTTCTATATCGCGCTGGCCAGAAAGTTCGTTAGGGTACTTGAATGAACTTTTTGGCCAATCCAATACATCCCTTTTGGGTTACCTGATAGCTCAGCAGTGAAGAATCCCCCTGCCAATGAAAATGCAGGTTCGATCCCTGGGTCGGGAAGACCCCCTGGAGGAGAAAATGGCAACCCACTCCAGTATTCTTGCCTGGGAAACCCCATGGACAGAGGAACCCGGTGGGCTACAGTCCATGGGGTCACAAAGAGTCGGACACAACTGAGCACACACATGTACATACATCCCTTCTTTTCAGTGCTCACAATAACCCTGGGAAAGAAATAGACAAATAGAGATATAGCTCATTTCCCCCATTTTGTTTGCCCAAGATCATACGCTACATTGTGCCCGAACGGAGATTTGAACCCATGTCTGTTCTAGGTTCTTTGCATAATACTCAGTTGCCAGACTCATGGCTTATTTCAGTACTTGCTACATCCAACGTCCTTCTGAACAACAACAGCAGCAAGCCCTGGCAGGGAGACAAAAGGCTGGGCTGGTTCACTCCTGGGCAGCTCTGTGGTCGTCACGGCAGCCATGTTTCTGCTGCACGGCTGGCCGTCCCCCCTCAGCCGTGCGTAAACCCTCCTTATGTAAACCCCTCGTCCAGGACAGGCTTTATTGAGGCCGCCTTCAAAGCCAAGGCGGCCATCTGAGAGGATGGAAGAAACCAGTAAAAGATGGGATTCTGGGGAGCCATCCCAGGTAGACTTGTGTTTTTATGCCCCAGCACATTTGTGGAGCAAATTTGGTGTACTCATAAGGGCAGTTAATGAGTACAAGTGAAGTTCAGTTCTTTGTGTAAACAGGGGAGAGAGCATGTGTCTGAATGTAATTCCGACTGCATCAAGGTCATTTTAGAGCTGGTGGAGCTCTATTTGTCTTAGGAAATCTCGAAAACTTTTATAGGGAATTCGGAAAATATTTTCTGCCAGCAGGAAAGATAAAATCCGTCCACACAAAGTACAGGCATGGGCCCAGAGACTGAACAGACAGACTGCTGTAAAACCCGCATTTAATAAGGCATTAAAATGCCATCGACCTGGACACATTTAAAAAAAGAGAGAGAGAGCTATGAAAACAAATACCATTCAAATAATTAGGATCTTATGCCTGAGGCCAGCCTTGATGCCAAGCAGGGACTTCCCTGCAGGAATCGGAGCTGAGCCTGACCCCCAAAAGGAGGAATTGGCGAAGACAAAGGCCAGTTCTGCGCCGGGGGTTGGGGGGGGTGGGGGAGTCTTTCCCAGTCCTGCTCCCACCGCCTGGCCCTCGACGCTGAAGGCAGAGCCTTTGAAACAGTTTCCCTCGCCGACTTCTTGGGGGACTTTGCAGTCCAGTCAGTGGGGACTCTGGGCCCCGGAGGACTGCTGACGAGTCTTCTGGAAGGGCGCGCTCCCTACGGTGGCCACGAAGCTGCCTCCGGCTCCATAGAGGACAAGGAGGCATTTGAAGGCCCACTCTATTGGGTAAATATGCTCCCCTTGGGGTGGGGGTTGGCAAGAGCACATTTGTTTGTGAACGTAGCTGTAAGGGGAAAAAAGATGTCTTTTCAGCGGCTCCTGCAAATACGGAAGCTGCTGCAGAGCTATTTCCTGCCGCCCAAGCTTCTGAATAGTTGAAGGCCAGCCGCGCGCTTCATTACCCGCGTCCCCCAAGGTAGTTCATAAAGGCTCAGCCTCAGAAACTTTGAAAAATAAAGGACTTGTCTTCTCATTTCTGGAGTGATTGTTTGTTGGGAGGTGGGGGTGGGGAGTGGCAGGGCACCAGTGTTGTGCGCAGAACAGCCTGTTATGAAATGATGCTTAGCAGGTCTGATGGAGCTTTCCTAAAATGGGATTTTAAATCAGATATGTCTCTGATACAGTCGAGGGGACCTTGTATTTTTCCCCTTTTCATTCTCTTTTTTAAAAGTTTCTCATATGAATTTGTGTCACTCATCAGGAACTTTCCTTAAAGAAGCCTGTAGAGAAATTTGTGACTTATCCGCATGTTTCCCATCTGTTATTTCTTATTCCTCTTGTACATTCCGTTTCTTCCAGTAGATTGTAATCACCAGCAACGTTTGAAAATAAGAGAGTGACGAAAGGGAGAGAAAAAGAAAGAAAAGGAAAAGAATGAAAGAAATCTAATTAAAGTCTATGCATTTGCTGGGGTTCATTTGAATGGACCAGTTGGTTTCATTTTGCAATACAAAAGAAAAATTCAGGCCTAAGGGCCTAAGACTTTCATTAAATTCAGCTTTGGTGAGTTCTAATAATACAGCGGTTTATTAAAAGTGTGAAAAATGTCATTGCAGAGGCCTTCCCTGAGCTGCAGCCTCACCTCCCGGGTATGAGTCATGCTTCCTCCATGGCTGCCTAAGCTGTAAAGTTGTGGGCAGGATATTTAAGGTCCAGAGAACAGGCTTCTTGAATCTCTCTTGCCATTTGGCTGGGATCACACCCCAATTAGCAATCTTACCATCCAGAGCAGTAGCTGGACAGCAAAAGTCAGAGAGGGGCAGGGTGCTCGGGACTGTTGTAAATGATTAGTCCAAAAAGAGTAACTCAGTCCCCGGCAGGAGTCGGCCGGAGGAAATGAAAGGATCAACAAGGAGAGAGGAGCACTGTGGCTGATTGTTCCTGACCACAGCCGCAGGCTTTTCTGCCTGTGCCGGAAATTGATCTCGTCAAAAGCTGAGGATGCAGGCAAGGCAAGGATAATGATAAGGCAGGTGATGATGCTAAATCATCCACCCCGCAGAGCTGATGAGATTGCTCAATGCCTCGCCAGTCACTCCCCTTCCTTAACCTACAAAAAAAAAAGCAGTGGTGGATTTTTTTTTTTTTTTGTATGAAAACACAAAAATGAGCGTGGATTGGTACTCACTGGACCAACAGGAAGCTTCATAATTGCAATCCCTTTCATTTCTTACGAAGTATTTTTATGCAGAACATTTCATTTGGCCCATGAACCGAACCTAGGAGGCTGGCAGCACAGACATGACCCATCTCTCTTCTTAAAGGAGGACCTTGAGGCCAAGAGAGGCTGAGGGATTTTTCCAAGGCCTCCAACAAGATAGTGGCAGAGCCTGGCCTTTCTTTCAGGAATAGGTTAATTCCTAGTGTCACTGAGTTTGGCGATGGGTTCTGAAGGAAGGGGCAGAAAATCCAGCCCATCCCTTCCTGGAGGGACTGGTAAAGATAGCCGGCTTCTCCTTTGCAGGGCCACCCTTTCCTAACTGTCCTGGAGTGTTGTCCTGAATCCTGGATGAGCCCCAAATCCCTGAGACTGTGAGGTGCTCTGAGGGCTGGGGAGACAGCAGGATTCTTCCCAGCATCACTTTCCCATTCCCCTGGCACTGTGTACCTAACTGCGCCTAGATCTCGGCTTTGGCATCTGTTAAAGGAGGCTTAACTGTGAGACAGGAGAAGCAATAAAGTCCTGAAAGGCAATAAAAGGAATTTCCTAGGGAAAAAAAAAAAAAACTCACATCTTTTAAGCACCAAAAATGAAATCTGTGTAGACTGGCATTCCATGTCAGGGATTGGGAGCACACTTTTTCTAAAAAAATTTTATTGGAGTATAGTTGTGTTGTGCTAGTCTCTACCATACAACAAAGTGAATCCACTATCCGTATACATGTGTCCCCTCTTTTTTGGATCTCTATCCCACTTAGGTCACCCAGAGCATTGAGTAGGGTCCCCTGTGCTATACAGTAGGGTCTCATTAGTTATCTATTTTATACATAGTATTGATAGTATATAATATGATATTGGAATACATCCTTAAATAAATGTGGTTATGTTATTTTTTAAAAGTAAAAAAAATGTGTATATATCTCAGTCCCAATCTCCCAATTCATCCCACTCTCCCTTTCCCCCTTGGTTTGTTCTTTATGTCTGTGTCTCTATTTTTGCTTTGTAAATAAGATTGTCTATACCAGTTTTTTTCAGAGGCCACATGTATGTGTTGATATGCACACTTTTACCTTTATTATTGTATTTAATCTTTTCTATAAACTTGGAAGTTAGGTAGCACTTCATTGGTCCTAATCAACAGGTGGGGAGGTGAGGCAAACATCTAACAAGTGTGGTTATCCAGGCTCACTCTCTCCACTACTTCCCTGTACCTCTCATTCTAAAGCTCTGATAAATCATTCCTGGAAGATCACGAAAACCAGAGCTTCATGGCAACTCCTCTATCACCCTGTAGTCACTATGATTTTTGATCTTACCTCTCTTAAGCAAAAAGCCTTAAAGCACATGCTACCAATATATTCTTTATTATTTAAAAGCATATGTGTGTGTGTGTGTGTATGACTTACTAACGTAGACATTAGATATTTGAAAAAGAATGAGATTAAAATAAATAGAAAAGGAAGTTCAGCTGATTCACATCGCTATGCAGCAGAAACCAATACAACATTGCAAAGTAATTATCCTCCAATTAAAAATAAATTTAGGGACTTCTCTAGTGATCCAGTGTTTAAGCCTTCACTTTCCAATGCAGAGGGTGCAGGTTCAATCCCTGGTTGAGGAACTAAGATCCCACGTGACTCATGGCCAAAAAATCCAAACAGACAACAGATGCAATATCACAATAAATTCAATAGAAACTTAAAAAAATGATCCTAATCAAAAAAATATTTAAAATATATTTTAAGAAGACTTTAAACAGAAGCACTTTTATTTAAAAAATACAATAGTTGCATGATTGTTTTAAAATATTTGAGCCTACCCTAAAATAAACCTCACCCTCCATAAAAAAGAAAAGAAAAAAGTTGTAGTATTTCCTTCTGTTACCCCACTTTGGAGAGTCCTACTATAGATTCAGACAGAGTGCTAAGTATAACTAGGAAGTTCATGACTGTAGACATTACTGATGGAATCACAGACTTCCAGTGCTGCAAAGGATATGAGGAGCTGTGTGGAAAAAGGAAAAAGAGGCTCAGAAAGAGAGCAAGCCACACAGGCAGCATGAGACTAAACCGGCACCAGGACCAACATCCCCTCACACTAGGTCCCTAGCCCTTTTCACAGATCTACAGTGATGCAGAAAGAAGCCAAAAGCTCCTTTTCTTGGGCTAGGAAAGCACATTAGGGTATTTGGTGTGACAGCCTGGAGTTTAATGCCTGAATCTTCAGTGCTGTGTTTGGAGTAAATTCAGTCCATCAGCTGCCCAGAAGAGGCAGCCCCTGACTTTTCAGCTGGGCTACAGAGCACGTGCTCCAGGCCTTCAGCACATGGGATCTAAGGAGAAGGCTGTGCTGTGCTGTATTTGATGCTATTAAAAGCAGCGCACATACTTTCCATCTTTCTTAATGTAGCCACGTCATTTGACACCCAGCCCTTGCTTCAGGCACCCTAAGCAAGGAATTCCTGGTGTAAAGGGAAAGTGACTCCAAAACAAAAAGTGACTGTCTTCTAGGTCATCCCAAGACAGCATGTTGTGACCAGGAGTTGGAAAGCAAGGAAATCACCCTGACTTTGCCACCCACACCATGTGGGGCTTGGGGCCGTTGCCCAAAACACTTTAAACAGTTGTTTTAAAGGTATCTGGATTATTTACTGACTGTTCATTTGGACCAAGCTGACCCAGCCTCATGGAGAAGATGAAGCCTAATGCAATGACAGCCCCTTCCTTTATCAGCTAGGAGGCAACAGATTGCCCAAGTTCACAGCCCAGTGTGGATGAGTGGTTGTGGTTGGCGGAAACAATTATAAACTTCAGTGCCACAAATTAAGTCACTAAATTATATTTAGAAAAGTCTCCCAATTCCTTAGACCCAAGCCTGAAGAAGTTTCAAATTAGACAGGAATAGAGACACAGGCATAGAGAACAAATATATTGATACCATGGGGGAAACGGGAGGGGGTGGGAAGAATTAAGAGATGGGGATTGACACGTATACACTATTGATATTATGTATAAAATAGATAAGGGCTTCCCAGGTGGCTCAGAGGTAAAGAATCTGCCTGCCGATGCAGGAGATGTGGGTTTGATCCCTGGGTTGGGAAGATCCCCTGGAGAAGGAAATGGCACCCCACTCCAGTATTCCTGCCTGGGAGTGAAAGTGAAAAGTGAAGTTGCTCAGTCGTGTCTGACTGTTTGCAACCCCATGAACTGTATACTACCAGGCTCCTCCATCCAAGGGATTTTCCAGGCAAGAATACTGGAGTGGGTTGCCATTCCTTTCTCCAGGGGATCTTCCCCACCCAGGGATTGAACCCAGGTCTCCCGCATTGTCGGCAGACGCTTTACTGTCTGAGCTACCGGGGAAGTCCCACCTGGGAAATCCCATGGATAGAGGAGCCTGGTAGTCTGTAGTCCATGGGGTTGCAAAGAGCTGGACATGACTAAACAGCAACAACAAATGAAATAGATAACTAAATGAGAACATTTAGGGGAACTCTACTTAAGGTACTATGGTAGGTGACCTGAATAGGAAGGAAGTCTACAATGGGAAGGATATACGTACACATATGCTGATTAGAAACTAGCGCAACATTGTAAAGCAACTATCAAAAAAAGACGTTTCAGATGAGAAGACAGTGAGGAGTCAGTCTAGCTGCATAGTTTATTGTGCACATAGGATGGTGCGGATGACTCCCCAGCTCACGCACGCGCCTGCGTGGGACAAGGTCCAGGAGTGAGGGCCCGGCAGGTGAAGGGGCACCATCACGGCCCAGGCACGCGCCTTCCCCCGGAGGCTTGTGTAGGAGGCCCTGTCTGGGGGCTTCTTGCCTTGGTTTGGGTTTTCTCTTCTTCAGCGAGAAACAAGGCCAGTCCCTTCTTGGCAGAGGCGGAGTGGTCTCACAGAAGAGTTTGGGGATGGTTTGGAATTCCCCAAAGGAGAAAGAGATGTAAAGACAACAGAGTGGATGCTGGGATCTAGCACTACAGACGCTTATTTGCCCACAGGAAGTAACTGGATAAGACGACAGAGAGCCGCCAGCCAGAGCATCGCACTGTGGGTGTGGGCCTGTCAAGGCAAGAGGTTCTCAGATAGCTTGTGACCCTGGGGGCCCGGGCTGTGACCCTGAACCTGAGCTGCAGGAGTGCCCCATTTCTCATCTCACCCATGACAGTGGCCAGGAGCAGAGGACTCAAGCCACTCCAAGCTGCAAGCAGGGTCCCCAGTGAAAGCAACATTGCTATCCTTGAGCAGCCTCCTGTCTCCTGCTTGGGCAGTTCCCTGGCTCCACGTGTCTGAACAGCCTTCACCCCGAGGTGGACAACAGCCCGAAGCTCTGCAGCCTCACACAGCTGGAAGCCCAGACCTAAGGCTTTGCTGCTGGGCAGACAAGCCAGGCCTAATGGAAGAGAGAAAAATTGCACGGATGTAGGCACTCTTTACAAAGTAGAATCTACATAATTCCACAAGTGTTTGGGGTGGGGCAGGTGGTAAGTCAGCTGTGGGGGGGTGCCATTTACCCAAAAGTAGAAGGGGAGGGGAGGCCTGGAGGGTGGTGATGGGTTCAAGAGTGAACTGGGGGAGTCGGAGATCCTGACATTTCTTAAGCAGAACCATCCAGGAGACAGACTCAAGAGAGGGAAGTGAGGTTAAACTTGACATGCATTGGTGTTTGTTGATGAAGGAAGCTGTGGAAATAGTCAGCATCGTTGAGGGAGAGCAGTTAGTGAGAAGAGTGAAAAGTGAAAGTGAAAGTTGCACAGTGGTGTCTGACTCTTTGCGGCCCCATGGACTATAGCCTGCCAGACTCCTCTGTCCATGGAATTCTCCAGGCCAGAATGCTGGAGTGGGTAGCCGTTCCCTTCTCCAGGGGATCTTCCCAACCCTGGGAACGAACCCAGGTCTCTCATATTGCAGGTGGATTCTTTGCCAGCTGAGACATGACTGAAGTGACTGAGCGTGCATGCGTGCACACACACACACACACACACACACACACATACATATGGGGTTCCCTGGTGGCTCTGTGGTAAAGAACCCACCTACCAATGCAGGAGACCTAGGTCTGATTCCTGGGTCGGAATATCCCCAGGAGAAAGGAATGGCAACCTTCTCTAGTACTCTTTTTTTTTTTTTTCTAGTACTCTTGCCTGGGAAATCCCATGGACAGAGGAGCCTGGCGGGCTACAGTCCATGGGGTCACAAAAGAGACAGACAAGACTTAGCGGCTGAGCACCTGAGTGTATATATGTGTGTGTGTATATATATACACACACACATAGATATAACTGAATCACTTTGTTGGACACCTGAAGTGAACACATGGTAAATTAACTGTACTTCAATAAAAAATGAATGCATGAATGAATAAAGGAGAAGGCTAATGCCACAGACCTTGCACAAGAGCAGTGTTAAAGGCCTAGACGGAGGAACAGATGTCTAGAAGGGAGATCCCAGGGTCAGGAGGAAAACGAGTGAGGGAAGGGTCTGGAAAGCAGTCTCAGTCCTGTTGACTGGAGTCAGCAGGAGCTCCTCCAGGACCTCCATCCGTAGCATTTGGGCGCAGTTTCTTTCACTCTTTCCTCTTCTATTTCAGACACTTCGATAACCCTAACTTATTTTTCTTTTTTCTCTAAGTCTTTTCATTTTGAAAGTAGTACATGCTCATTGTAACAAGTCAAACAAAACAGAGACTATGAGGAAACTATCAGAAAACAATCCCTCCTAAATTGTTCCTGTGCTCCATCAAACACACACACATACACACAAATACATATCACAGGCTCACACACCTCACTCACAAGCATATGAACTCACATACTACACATATAAGTTGCACACACATATGTGCACACATATGCAGAGGTTTTGTTTTATATTTCACACAAATGGGGAGCCGTGCATATTACTCAGAAATTTTTTCACATATCATGGAGATATATATTTATATATTTCATGATCTTGTTGATTGCTATTTAATGATTTATAGCTTGACTGTGCCAATATTTTTTTCATTTTCTAGTATTATTGAGACCATAGTCTACATTCTATTCTATAGTGTTCAATCATGTCTGACTCTTTGTGACCCCATGGACTGTAGCCCACCAGGCTCCTCGGTCCATGGGATTATCCCAGCAAGAATCCTGGAGTGGGTTGCCATTTTTTCCTCCAGGGAATCTTCTCAACCCAGGGATCAAACCGGTATCTCTTGTGTCTCCTGCATTGGCAGGCAGATTCTTTACCACTGCACCACCTGGGAAGCCCATACACTATATTACAATCCTCTTTTTTCACTTAGTTTTTAAATCATTTCCCCATGTCACTGAACACACTTTGTAAACACAGGGTCAATGACTACATCATATTCCAGAATCTGAGTGTATCATAATTTACTTAACCATAATTTACTCTCTGCCAATTCGGAGCTATTAAAAATAATAACCACAATGAACATTATAGAGCATTAAGCCATGTCCACATTTCTGGTTATTTTCTTTAGGATATGAACACTTTTAGAGTCTTTGTCCACACTACCAAATTGCTTTTTCCAGAAAGACTATAGCAATCTGTCTCCTGCCAGCAAGGGCCAAAAGAGGCTACCCACATCTTTTCTTAAATGTTGATTTACTTGTTAGACAAAAGCAGTGTATTATCACTTTAAACTGCATTTTCGATTATTAGGGAGGTTCTTCTTGTTCAAGTTCATGAATCATTTGTCCTTCTTAAGAGTGATCTGATGGGTGGAGATAGTAGGAGGGAGATTCAAGAGGGAGCGGATATATATGCGTACGAGGCTGATCCACCTTGTTGTACAGTAGAAACGAACACAACTAACGTTATAAAGCAATTATACACCAATAAAATTATTTTTTAATTTTAAAAATTAGAAAAAAATAATGCCCTGATCATGGGCACCCACGGCTCTCATCTTCCAAGCCTGCCCTTTCTCCCTCCTCTCCAGCCCTGCCCCAGCCCTGAGCCCTCCTGGCCCAGCCGTTCACTCCTCTCCCTGGGCTCTGATATCAACCTCCCCATCCAGCTTCTGCATCCCGTCTGCTGACAAGCCTCTCCCGGCCCCTCCACGGTCCCATGGCCAGTCTCTCTCACAGCCTCTGTGCCCGAGGGTCCCCTTGCTCTGAGTCCCCTAAACCCCTTGCACCAGAAAACCAAGCACAAGCCTAGAATTCTCCAGCAGGCTGCCAGGGTTCGCCATCAGCCTGGGGTCGGTGGTGACAGCGGAGCAGGGCCCTTCCTGCCCCGCACGGGACCCAGGTACCTGGGGAGTGGCGCCCGGCAGGGGCCTAACCTGCCGGCACTTTGCACAACCTCGTCTCATCTTTCCCATTTTCCTGCCCTCTGCATGATTCCAACCCGGGCTTTAATTTTCACAAATGATACAATTTGGTGGTTTGGGGTTTCTGCAGGAGAATTTCTGTGATCCTCAGAGCACCGGGGCCTGTTTGCTCTTGTTAGAGAGGAGGGACTGTGGACGCTCTGCAGACCCCGTCAGGCTGTGGTAATAACCAGGGGCTGCTGGAGCGGCAAAGCATAAACCTGGTCCTTCTTAGTGAGACTTCGCAGAAATCCCACTGGAGATTTTTCGGCCCCTGCGCTGTCTACTTTCCTTCATCATGATAAATGACTGAAAAGAAAACTATCTAATCTCCAAACTGCTCGCTTTTTTTTCCTCCCCCCCCAACTCTTTCTTCAAGGAGAGATGGAAGCACACAGTCACATAAAACAGAGTCCTTCATCGCCTGCTTCTCAGGAGACGGTTCTTTCCCTTTTCATCCGGGCCTGTTTCTGATCTCTGATGGGCTCGCCCTGAAAGCTCCAGCGGGGCCCTCTCTAATCAGCTGCGACAGACGCGGCTGTGGCTCGGGTTGCCCAGTGAAATTGAATTGATTACCTGGCCCCTTTGCCATTTTGTTCTGCACACAATTGCTTAATAGCTGTCACCTTGGCTTTCAGTCGCAGCCGGCTTTGGGGCTGACTGGTTCCCATTACTCGGGATGGCCAGCGCAAGTTCATCACCTTTACAGGATGTCCCTGATTGATTCCGTATGCCTCAGAGACCTGTAATGTATTTGCATAGGAGGGCGGTGGGCGGACCCAATAGAAATCTCTGAGCCTCGGGAACTGCCAGGTTTTGCTGGGGGCCATATTTGAATCATTACCAGGGCTTCTTGTCAGGAGTCTGGCCTTTGCTGACATTGCTGCTAATGAATTTGTAAATTAAAAAAAAAAAAAGAAAGAAACACCCAGCCCATTCTAACCTTTGCTGTTGCCACCTGCTGTCTGTAAGGCGGGGTGGGGGGTGAGGTGGGGTTCGGTCCGCGGGACCCCAGATTTTCCCGCCTAAGTTCCTGCCAGTCTTTGAAATGAAGCTCTCTCCTTCCCCATTCCCTCCCCCTGGTCGCCAAGCAGGAGAAACCTGGCTTGAAGGCAGGCATCTTTCAAGTGAAATCCTTTGCGCTGGGAACTACTTCAATTAGACAGCAGGGGGAATGTTAACATGCCCTCCGGCCTTTTAAGTGGGTTTTAATTTTATGTTGTAAGATAAGACACTGCATGGCTGGGACTGCTACTCCTTCAGGAGGCTCCATTAGTGGGAAGAGGCAAGGCCTCTTGACCCCCTGAGGCCCAGCGGAGGCTGCAAGTTGGTTTGGTTTTTTAACAATTTGTCAGCCTGACCCAACTTCATCTTTGCATTCTCCCTTCAGTGATCCCAGGCTCTTCTGCTGTTGGCGGGGAGCTGGGTGGCTGAGTTGAGGCTGGGAGTCTGGTCCAGTTTCTCCCAGGGCCTGGCCCTGGGCTGAGAGCAGGGCCCTGTTGGGGGTGGGGGGGAGTTTGACGGGGGCAGGGGGGGTGTTGGGGGGGCAGCTTGCCTGCCTATAGCTCACAGTTGAACGTTCATGGTTTTTTGTTTTTTTTTTTCCCTTCCCAGGCAGGGCACTGCAGCAGCAGCCACTTTTCATGTGGCAGGTTTCTGGCCTGATGATGTATGACCTGTTGGCGCTACTGAATGGTGCCCTTTGTTCCAGGGGATCCCATGTGCCCCCTTTTTATTGACTTGTTGATTCAAAGGGGCAGGAAAGTTCCACAAATCCCACTGCAGGCCCTGTTCTAGCCCTGCCCAGGTGGGGAAGTCCACGGACCTCATGCTTCCCAGAAAAGCTGGTAGGAAGCTGCGGGCTGCCTGAAGACAAAAATCTCTCTTAAGAAGCGGCTTTCTTTACCTCGAACTCAGGCAACTGTGTGTCTGGAAAGAACCTGGGAACCACACATCAAGTTCCCAGCCCTCTACCTGTGGTTCTAGAAGGTGTGGAGTATTCCAGAATGCCATCTGCACCCAGAAAGAAAAGAGCAGAGCAGGTGTGTGTTAGGAAGAGCCCCCGCTTCCCTGTTCCCTGGGCCAAGTTCAGTGACGTTTCTCTCTGTTACCAACAAGGTGGGTGTGTATGTGTGTGCTCAGTCATGTCCAACTCTTTGCAACCCCATGGACTGTAGCCTGCCAGGCTTCTCTGTCCATGGGATTCTTTAGGCAAGAATACTGGAGTGGGTTGCCATTTCCTCCTCCAGGGAACCTTCCCAATCCAGGGAATGAACCTGTGTCTCCTGCATTAACCAGTGGATTCTTTACCACTGAGCCACAGGGAAGACAGCAGCAAAGTGAAGGAGCTTGGCCTCCTTCTGCCGGGAGAGGTCCTCCCAGAGAGCAATCCCAGGGCCACTGGGGAGGACTCTGGGGAAGTAGGAGACAAGGTTGATGTCTACCCAGCAGGAAAATTCATCTTAATCTCAAAGATGACAAGGATTTACAGGGTACCCCTTACCCTTGCCGTCTCTTCCCTGGTTCCCTCCTGGAGATGGTGGGTGACAGCAAGCAGTTTTGGAAAAGGAGCCATGAAGGATAGGGGGCAAGAGGTAAGGAGCTGCTAGGAGGGAGACCCAACACACCTCGGACATCAGTTTCTCTTCTCATTTAAGACTGGGAACCTGGACTGGATTTTGTCTCCTTTTATTACCCCATCTTAAGACCAAACTTCAAGGATCTGGCAGAGGACTGGACAAGCAGTAGTCTCTGCCAAGCCTCGATTCCTCCTCTGGGGGGTGGGGTGCAGGGGGTTGATGGGGCACACATCTGACTGTTGTTCCAGGAAGCCACAGGCTGTGACTCCAACCAGCTCTTCAGTTCCTTGTCTGAAGCAGCCACATAGATCCCACCAAGAACTCCCACCTGTGAGCATGCCTCCCACACATTGCAAGATTGTGTGTCCACTACTCAAAGGTCACAGATTCTTGCATACTGTCTCCCTGCCCTTCTGGGGTTTTTTTGGGCCCTGGAATCCAGACCCATCATCTGGGGAGTAGCATGAGATCAAAGGTACGATTTCTCCCTTGGTCCTAAATTACTTCCCTCTAAGCTCAGAGGCTCCAGGGTACAAATGCACAGAGGTGCTAAGGGCTCCACCTGGCCCTTGAGAAACTCAACGAGGAAGAGGGAAGCAGAGACTGTGGCGGAGCCAAGAAATGACAAGTCAGGAGTAAAGAGCATCCACACACTTCACAGTTGTAAAATGGCTTTATGTTCCGATATGTAAAATAAAATGTCCATGCTATATAACAAAACACTTGACGTTTCATATCCCGTTCGCTAATGTGTCTTCTAATAAAGTGTAATCTGTACTGTGTGTGTGTTTATATATATTTATTTATTTATACGTTTTATCTAAGTCATTCTTTGTTTTTAACATCAAATGTGTAATAAAAATTTAAATAGATGTCTTTCCAAATACCCTCTCCAACGGTCATTTTAAGTTTATTTGTTTGTTTAAAAAAAAAAGCAAAGCTGAATTTGACATGTGGCCTGCATTTGTGAGATATATATATTTATATATTTCATTTATTTATTTATTTATTTAATATAATATATAAATAGCTATTCGGCATGCAAAGAGTTTAGTGATTTCCCAAATTTTGATTACAGAGTTCCCACCAGCCCCACGGATGGGCTGGTGACATTGAATGCTGAAGAGCTGGGCTCGGGATCACAGGGTCCACCTTCCTGGAAAAGCATTATCCTTGCTCTGAGCTCACTGGCTGAATTTACTGGAAGAAAGGAATTTTTTCTCAATTCTTATTTTTATTTCTGTTGGGCTCTCAGGCGCCAGAGGCGAGGGTTTTCTGGGAGCAGAACAGGCTCTGGAGGTGCTGAGCAGCGCGGTCTCCTGGGGACACCACCAGGTCAGGTGCTCGTCCTAACGGCTGATTGTAGGATGCAGACGGCACCTGAGAAGAGAGTCTGGCGCATCAGAGTGAGGGCTGTATGCTGGGGACCAAGGCGGAAGGGCTCTGTCCTTTATAAGCAAACCTGAATGATGCCAGAGATGTTATTGGTTGCCTTTTCACACTTCTCAGAAAAAAGAAAACAGGGTTTTAATACCTGTCAACTGATGCTTAGCCTATGATTCTCTCTCTAAAAGTGGTCCCTCAGACCTCAGAGCTCCAGGGATCAATTTCCAGGCCACTAACCGAGCAGTCAGCCCTCGTCTCTGAGCGGGCTTGGAGGCTTAGCTGAGCCCACCTCTCAGGTGGTCTCACAGACTCTCTGGAAGCAGAAGGAGTGGGCCTCCTCCTCCCTGAAGAAGATGCTCAGCGCCTTTCGCAAGAGCCAGGACTCTGCAAGATGGGCAGAGAGCCCCACCTCCCCAGCCAGGAAAATCCTCCTCCCCCCAACCCCCACTCCCGACCTGCCCTGCCAGAGAGACTTCACCACCTGGCCCCTGAGTTAATCGAAAATTATATTATAAAAACCTCTAAGTGACTCACATGAACGCTCCACTCCCATCCCACCCAAGGGCATGTCAAGAGATGTCAGAAAACACTGGATCCAAATCCTGCAGCCAAAAATCTCTTCTTCGCTAAGTGTGTCTTTTTTCTTTTCTCTTTTTGCTTTGTCGGGGCCTCGGTTGTCTGTCAGAAGATAGGTGCTCTCCAAATACAGGCGCGTGCACGCGGGTCGCACACTGCACCCCAACCTTTGAAATACCTTGCTGGGTTTCTTTGGGGGGGGGGGGCAGGCCAACCCTCAGAGGTTAAGACTGGGTTAACATGGTCCAGGGGCTGAGGAGGGGACCTGGGAGTCATCCGTCAGTCCAGTTCTCCACGGTCCCCATGCCTGAATGGTACTGTAAGGAGGCTTCCCGGGACAAGGAGAAGCTCTGCGAGTATAGGAACTCGTTGGCCGCATTCAGGTGCGGCGACGGCGGCTTCCGCTCGCACACGGCGCCCGGGAGGCCGCGCTCTCTGGGGAAGGAGGCACTGGGGCCCCGCTCTCGGACCTGAGCCTGGGAGAGTTGATTGTAGACGCTGAAGTGGGCGTTGCCCGGCGGCTGGGAGCCCTGGGCGGAGATGGTGGGCAGCCGGGGCATCATAGTGGTGGCGGTGAAGTGCGTGGGGAAGGACTGGTAAGGCACAGTCTCCATGGTCTGAACGCTGTAGCTCGTGTAGGGGGACACGGACGTCCACATGTTACAGCTCAGCGGGGGCGGGGGCAAGTCGTCCACCCCGGACACCCCCGCGATCTCGGGCCCCGACCCTGAGTACATGCAGGCCTCTCGTGGGGTCACCTCGCTGCAGTAGGAGGGGCTCAGCATCTGCTGGTCGTAGGGCGGGGGAGAACGGAAATAATGGTCCTCCCCCACCGCCGAGGGTGCTTCCAGATAAGATCGCTTGCAGGGTAAGTCCAGGTGACGGGCACTGTCTGCTGGAAGACAAAGAAACCTCAGGAAGAGCCAGTTCCGCCAGCCCAGGGTCCAGAACACCCCCCACTGGATGCCAGGACAGCCTATCCTTGTCATTGGTGGGAGGGGGGTGCCCATGCTGCGATGGCACTCCCAGAACCATTTTAATCAGCGACAGCTTTTATAAGGTGGCAGCAGCCCAGAAGTGGTCAGACCATGGACTGTGCTCAAAGGCCACCGGGGGACACCACATCACTGGACACTGAGTGATGTGTTTAGCCAGGCAGCATATGCCTTTGATCTCTTGCTGCCCTGACTCTTGGGGATGGTAAGAGGCCTTAATGTGCACTGGCATTCTTAGGCCAGGCCCACCCTGGCCAAGGAAAGTGCAAGCGACTGCCAGGCCACACCAGGCCCAGAGGCCACAATCTGTCTGAATTAGCCAGAAAATTAAAGCCACAATGCTTCTGCCTCCATCCTCTGCTCCCATTTGGAAGGCCTCAGCAAGCCAAAGCTACTCACAGGCATGTTCCTGTTGCTTTCAGAAGAGGAAGTAAACCCTACGTATGTTCAAAGAAGTCCCATCAGATTGTCATTACACAGATTCCAACATAACAGGGTTTACAGAATTAAGAAATGGAGCTGTTAGTAAGTAAAAGGTGACTTGCACTTATAAGGTGAAGCTAATATACTCTGTTGGGGGGAAAGATGACATTAAGTGCCCCAGACCATGGATGTGTATCTTTCAACATCCTCAAGTATTGATTCTGGACGAGCTCATCCACCCCGGGGACCCAGGGATAACCCAGGCCTGAGGACTTGGGCAGCAGCCCACTCTACAAATTTAAGAACACTTGTCCAGTTACTTGTCTTGGCCTCCATCCTTCTGTCTTCCCTAGGGATTCTCAACAGGAAATTGGCCATAGACAATAGGTAAATAAACGTGTATGGCTGTGTTCCAATAAGACTTTATTTATAGATACCAAAATTTGAATTTCATAGAGTGTTCATATATCATGAAAAAGTCTTCTTTTGATTTTTTTTCAACTATTTAGAAATGTAAAAACCATTTCGTATGACTCACAGATCGAACAAAAGTGGACTGCAGGCCAGATTTGGTCCAAAGGCCACAGTTTGTCAGCCCTTGTTTTAGGTTACTAGTTCTAATAGGACTGGTACAGTGGCTACTCAGGAGTCTTCCAGGGTGGTCCCTAGGAGCTGGGCTGAGAGAACATTCTGCGCGGCAGGCTAAGTCCCCAAACCCATTCCCAAGAGAATTTCAGTGGCCCTGTGAGGACTTCTGACGTGGTAATACTAATCATTTGTATTTTATAGAGGGCAAACTTGAATCCTCGTACCAGCACAGATGTTCTGGTTCTTGGCTCGAACTCCTGTTCCTCATAAAGAAGCCAACACAGACAGGTCCATGTCCTGTCTTCCTGGACCCTAGTCTACATCCCCCAACAGCTCCCATCCACTCTCAAGAAGCCTCTGCAGACCTGATGGGATGGGCTGGGGAATCTATGCTCAGCCAGGACTCCCAGGGTTAGGATGGAGGTCGCTTCTACAAACGACAACCTCCGGACTGGGACGCTTCCACCTCTCCCATGCCCAGAGGCAGCGCCTGGCTCACTGTGCCCTCTGCCCACCCCGACGAGGTGCTCAAAGCAGCGGCTACCAAGTGACACCTGGGACTGGGGACTGCTTGCGGCAGACCCTCCGATCCTGTCTCCTGTTCCCCCACCCGCTGTGCTACCTCAGTTCCGCCCCTCATCACTCTCTCCCCGATGCCTGTAACAGCCTCTGTCCACATCACCCCATCCTCTTCACCCCGTCCCACACGACTGTCTCGTCAGGTTCCACATGCCTGTCCTCAATGCCAATCTGACTCTGTCCCTCTTCTGCCTAAAATCCTGATCTAGGGGACACCACGGCCACAAGCTGTCTGCATGCAAAGCAAGAAGCGCTGAGCTTGACCATGGTCCCCAAGGCTTTAGGCTCAGTCTCCAGGCCACACAACAATCAGTGTGTGTGTGTGTGTGTGTGTGTGTGTGTGTGTACTCGCACGCACCCCCATGCATGCTCGCATGCTCACGTGTGCAGGGGGCAGTGTTTGTGTGGAGGGCGTCACCCCCGTCCCGACCCTCCAGGGCATCCAGAGCAGGAGGGAGCTACCTCGTCTTTTCAGGCAGTGATAGAAGAGGCTGGAGTCCCTCTGGGCTGGGAAGGTGTTGAGGGGAAGGTCCTGGGGCTCAGCCGCGGCGAACTGCATGTGGGCCCCGTTCTCATACTGGTAGTGCTGGAGCGCCTGGTGAGCCCCGTGCAGAGGGCTGACGTCAGGCTTGGACGACAACTGGGTGGAGACGAGCCGCTGCCTCACGATGCTTTTGGAGATCACCGGGTATTCTTTGCTGGAGGCGAGGGAAAGACAGTCAGCCGGAGAGGGGAAGGGAGGGGAGATACTCAGGGTCACCGCGTCCATGTGCCTGAACCCCATCCACCGCCCCAGCCCCCAGGGCCGGAGCAGTCCCCACCTCTGCAGCCGGGCCACACGCAGGTCACTGTCGTCACTGCCCCGGAATCCCTTGGCGAAAGGGTTGTTCTCAATTTTCAGCTGTGTGATCTGTCAGGAGAGGAGGCACAGAGGAGTCACGGGCAGGGTGGGGGAGAACTGGGCCAGCCCTGCCCCCTGCCACAGGCACATTCAGAACCCCGGGCAGCATCTGGGGAAGTGGCATCTTGCAGGAGCCTCCCTGGCCTTGAAGTTCTCGCCGGCTCTTACCCGTTCTCCTAGTGGCAGACCCCCATTCTGTGTCCTACTCTCCCTAAATTCAGCCCCTCGTCACTCTCTCCTGGGGCCTATAACAGCTTCCCACCCACATCACCCGCACAACTGCCACATCAGGTTCTGCCTGCCTGTCCCAGATGCCAATCTGACTCTGTTCCTCTTCTGCCTAAAATCCTTCCCCCACACCCAACCATTCCCAACACAGGTGTGAAAGCCTTCTGGGGAGGGCAGCTTGGGCACAGGCAGGGAGGCAACAGGATGGCCCATTCAGGGAGCAGAAGACAGCCTGGGGTGGTCAGGCCAGGGCGGGAGGTGGGCCAGGATGTGCCAGGTGCGTGCCAGGAAGGGCTTCCGAATGGCTCGGTCACCTGCTCCCCTGCCGCTAGCAGTGCCCAAGGGCTCCTCTCCTGCCCCCACCCCTTCTCTCCGCAGGCCCGGAATCCCACCAGGGAGAAGACTGCAGAGCAAAAGGCCCCCCAGTGAAGCCACAAGGCAAGCTCCACGCTCCCGGTGTTCCCAGTTGCCACCTGTGTCGGTCTCCAGCTTGGACCACAGACAGCTGCCCTGTGCTGGGGATCAGGAGCCTCGTCTCCTTCCCTGCACGTCTTTCCATTTCTCAGGACTCTGCAGGACTGGGCGGGTTCCTGAAGCGACTGCCCTGCCCGTCCCAGCCCGGCTGCACCGGGGCTTCACTGCCTGCCTCCGTGGTGGCCCTGAAATGTGTCCGCGCTGGAGGCGGTGGGGTCTGTACCTTGTGATTCTGGTAGGAGGTCACAGAGATGAAGGAAGTCTCTGGGAACACATGGGTGCAGAAGGCCGTGTTTTTGGAGCCAAAAGCGTTGTTCTCGTCGGCCTTCACGATGTGCAGCCGTGGCTGGTACTTGTGCATGGAGTTGAGGATGATCTGGAAGAGAAGGGTCTTTTGTCAGCTCCAGGTCTCCACCCTCTTGTCTTCAGCCTTGTCCAGCCGGCCCGGGGCTGGCTTTCCTTCTCCTGAATGCCCAAGGCTCCAGGGTTTGACCACAGGGGGCTGAGCCCGGAAGGGTCCAAAAACCTCCCTTGCAGGTTGAAGAACCAGACCCCTGAGCCCCAAACTCAACCTCAGGGGCACCCCTTGGCCTGTCTGCTTCAGCACCAATGCCTGGTCCCAGGGCCTCCCAGATGACAGCCCCTTCGCTGTAGTAATGGGGAACGGAACCGTTTAAAGGCCTCCCGTGAACTCAGCACAGTGTTAGTAAGCAGAACTGAGTTGCAGGCAAAAGTCCAGGTGCCACGGACTGACTGTGTGACCTCAGGCAAGGCCCTGGGCTTCTCTGAGCCCCAGCCTTCAGCCCTGCGGGCTGCCTCTTCCCCTGGCCTCTTCTTCCCCAGCTCACCCCTCCCCACATATGTGGGACCTGCCCTGTGGTGGGCATTCAGCCCTGCCTCACACAACTGTCAGCAGCAAAAGCCGCTTCTCAGCCCAGGGTCTGCAGGACGGGGGAGGGGGCCGCCAAGGAAGATGAACTCTGACCTGTCCGGGCAGGCAGGCGCCCATCCCTTCACCAGCAGCAGGCTTGCAGAGCAGAGGCTGGGAACACCCTGATGCACTCAGCCTTCAGACCCGCCCCGGGAAGACCACAGCCTGGGCTGAGGGGAGCGCCATCGTGGGCTGAAGTCCACAGAACCAAGGCAGGAGGAAGATCGGAGGCCCCGGGCAAACCCCCAGCCCTTGAGGGTGCCTGAGGAGAGAGGCCGAGCGCCCGGGACACTCAGCCTGGAGCCCCGGGACCAGCACACGGTAGTTGCAGCCCCAAAGCCTCTTCCTTCGGCCATGCCCCACGGTAGCGGCAGCATCATGTGCCATTAAAATGTATTTTTTATCGTTGACATTTGCCAGACACCCTCCCCACTGGAGGTAGGACAGGCATTTGGGGCATTTTATCAGCACCGCGCGGGTTTTTGTTAACCCTTCGGCTCCCGTCCTGGCTGGATGAGGCTGGTCCCTGGCGGAGCTCCTTTCTCTCCATCAGGAAGTACCTCTCTTGGGTTGGCTTCCCCCGCTCCCAGGTTCCAGGGACCTGGCCTGGGGCTGAAGCTTAGTGGGAGACTTAACCCCTGAGTGACAGAGTGCCAGGCGAGAGTTCAGAGCCAGGCTCGTGTGTGGCAAGCCTTCCTCTGGCGGGGCTCAGCCTCCTCACCCCCTGGGAAGGAAGGCGGCCCAGGGAGAAGCTCAGATGAGGGAGTGGGTGGTCCGGCACCCAGGCTGCCAGCTCTGCCCTGGCCTCGCCTCCGGGCCTGGCTGGGCGGCTCCAGCAGGAACTCTTCCGCCTTCGCACTGGCCCCTCCCCTGAGCCACTCTCAGTGACAAACCTCCAGAGCCTCCTGGGGCACAGAGCCCCCCAGCCCCAGATCCCATCTGCAGCTGGGGAACCCACTGCCCAGCGCGGGGCCTGCCAGGGGAAACACTCAGAATGAGGCTGAAGCCGGGGAGGCCTCCCTGGACTGCCCATTCCAGGGGCCTGGGGAGGGGCACTGGGGAGAGCGGCTGGGGACACACTGCCCAGTCCCCAGAGGTTACTCCATCACCCTGCATGCCAAGGTCTCGGAAGACCCAGCAGCTGAGTGCCCAGGAGGTGACCTAGGGGCCGGATTCCTGCCTCCGCCCCTCTGCACTTGTAGTTCTCTCTGCTGTCTTGATCTTTTTGCCCCCATTCTCCCTCACCTTCTAGGCCCAACTCTTCCAGGAAGTCGTCCCAGATTACCTGAGGTCTGCTCTAAACTCCCGAATCTGAAGCTTCCTTTCCACAGTATGGTCTACTGAGCTATGGTGCTGCTTCCAGCGGCTTCCCATTCCTTCTTGTCCCTTCAGTTAAATTATAACTCCTCAAGAGAAAGGGCCTTAGCTATTGTTCCTTCTGTACCTCCAGGCTCCTCCTCTACTCCAAAGCAGGAACAAGTGAGTGCAAGACCAGGTTATGGGAAGAGGAAGACCTGGGTCCAAACCACAAACTCTCTGTCCCCTCCTCCCTCATCTTTCTTTGCCCACAGGATAAACTCTAAGGCATGTTTCAGGCAAAATTAGTGATTGAACATGCGCACAGACAGTCCTTCTGTGATCACTTACATGTTCCAGCCCCTGGCATGCAGGGCTGGCCTCAGTCACTCCAGACCCCTTGGGTGGGGGGTGAGGGTGATGGGGGGCCCAAGGGGAGAACACAGACAGGAGGCAGACAGAACCCAAAGCAGACGCTGCAGTCCCCAAGTAGTGAGGCTCTGCCATCCCTAAGGACTGCTTGGGACAGACCATAGCCACCCTGCGCCTCTGCCCCCTAAGCAGTCAGAGCCATGGGCACCGTCAGTCCCCCTCACCCCTCACTGTCCTCCACCTCCGGGTCTGGTCAGTGACCAAGCCCTGTGATTCCACCTGTAAAACAAAGATCAGATCACTCCCTTGCTTAGAACCTTCTGGTTCATCCAGGAAGACTGCACCTTGCTTGAAGGCAAGGCCCTTTGTATTTCTCCATCTTCCCATTTTCCCACCACCACCACCGACCACCACTCCTGCCATATTTAAGGCTCAATACATGACTTCTGGGCTTCCCTGATGGTTCAGACAGTAAAGAATCTGTCGGCAATGCAGGAGACCTGGGCTTGATCCCTGGGTTGGGAAGATCCCCTGGAGAAGGGAATGGCCACCCACTCCAGTATTCTTGCCTAGAGAATCCCATGACAGAGGAGCCTGGCGGGCTACAGTCCATGGGATTGCAAAGAGTTGGACACGACTGAAAGACTAATACTTCACTTCACTTCATATGCCACTTCACTTCTATTCCTAATGTCACCTTTGATGGTTCCCTCTTGCCCTTGGGATAAAGGTCAAACTCCTTAGCCCATCCATCAGACATGGTCCTTAATGATAAGGGTGGAGAGACTGCCAAGCACACCTTCTAGGGGAGTGAACCATACAGGCGGGCAGAGAAATCTGGGGAGAGAGACACTGCCAGATTTGCAAAGGAAGGTGGGGGCCCCTCGGGGAGTCCAACCCCAGTCACAGGGAAGCCAAGAGGGGCCCAGAAGCATCTATGGATCTCTGCCCATCAGCTGCCGGTCCCGAGCAAGCTCTCGCCCTCCAGTCATCGCGGTCCCCATCTGTACAGTGAGGCCTTCAACTATGTGGTCCCAAACACCCTTCCTGATTCTGCCAGTCTGGAGCCTGGGCAGGTGTGTGGAAGAAAGTTCCATCCACTGAACTAATGCAGACTCAAGCTGGAGCATCGGCCCCGACCGCCTGGGAGAACGGGAAACCGGCTCGGTGACTCACACCTGGCTTTCCTCGGAAGTTCCTCGGGCGCCACACTAAACTATTTTGCCAGAGTCTCACATTTATATTTCTTGCGGAGGACATGGGGCCAAATGGGCCAGCCACGTCAACAAACCCCACTACACGGCTGGTCCCGTCATCATCACTGTTCTACAGAAATGGGATTCATTATGTTCTGGCTACAATTCAGAAGCCTGTTCTATTTTAACAATTGTGATAGCGCCAAACAGCCATCTCCTAGAGAGATCACCATGGCGTGCTCGGCTTAACGAGGCCCAGATTCATCTGCGCTGGAATCGCAGAGCATTAGGGCATGGAGGGGCAGGCCGTAGCGATCCCTCTAGTGCCATCTCTTCATTGCACAGATGAGGAACAGGAGGTGAGTAGTGGGAACATGACGTGCCCAAGGACACACAGCTGGTCGGAGACTGGATCCTGAGAAGACTCCAGACGGCCCTGGAGAGAGCACGAACTGCCCTCAAACACAAGCTCGGTCATTAATGATAAGGTTTCAGCTAAACACGGCGGGAGACGAGGATCCACCAGACCCCATCGCCCCTCGCAAGCGCAGCGTATTGGGGCTAACGTCTGCCTGTCAAATATCAAAACCAGATTGTTTCCTGCCTCACATGTGTACTTTCTGAGACGACCTTCTCCATCATCCTTCTTACCCTCTCCCGCCCCACACAGAGGTCTGGGACAGAGACAGGATCTGCAGCTTAGAAAAATTTTAAAAAGAAGAAGAAAACCAAAATCGAGACCAGAGAGGCCCGAAGATTGGCTCAAAGAAGATCCAAGTCAGGACTAAGTTGGACGGCCCGTCAGCCGACTCAAGAGCCCTGCACCGGGCAGGCCTGAGTACTCAGGCCCAGGGCAGCAGGCTTGGCGCCTTCTCTGCCAGCCAGTGTGGACAGAGCACAGCCTCTGTGCCAGGCCCCGTGCTGAGTCCTGCCCACACAGCACACAATCAAGCTTTACAACATGCCTGTAAAGTATTAATTGTTGTTGTTGTTCATTTGTTAAGTCATGTCCGACTCTTTGCAACCCCATGGACTGTGGCCCGCCAACTAGAGTGGGTTGCCACGTCCTTCTCCAGGGGATCTTCCCGACCCAGGGATCGAACTTGCATCTCCCACATCTCCTAAATTAACAGGCGGACTCTGCCACTGAGCCACCAGGGAAGCCCCAAAGTATTAACGCCTCCCTGTAACAGACAGGGAGCTGAGGCTCAAGAGGTGAAGGCGTCTGCCCAGCCTCAGACAGTGATGGGGGCAGAGCCAGCATCAAGCACTGATCTCCGAGCCTCAGCTCATACCTGCACCGGTACCTGGCTGCGAAGGGTGGGCCGGTCTACTGGTGGGTGGGGAGTCTCTGTCCCAAAGCACCCAGCAAGGCTTGGCACATCATCAGGGCTCAGCAAATGTGGGAGGAAAAGAAAGAGATCAGTAGTTCCGGGTCCCCCTCTAGCATGTGCTTTGCGGGGACATCAGCTCCCAGCAAAGGAAGTGCCTTCTCTAAGTAAACCCCCTTCGTCAGGTTACTTAGAGAAGTCACACTCACTCCTGCTCACTGCCACTCAAACTGCCAGGCAGCACGACAGGATGGTGGTTAAAAAAAAAAACTTCCTGGTTTACTGTCTAGTGGGAAACTCACAGGTAACCCAAAATCAAGCAAAAACCAGTGGTGAGAAAAAGTGGGAGACAAAATACTGCACTGATGACAGTAACAAGATGACAGGCAATGTGCAGGGCCTTGCGAAGGAAAAACTTGAATACACTTTTGAAAGACAAAAGGCAGACTTCAACGAAGAGAAAGGCATCATGATCAATGCTCACCCCCCCCCCAGTAAATTTATAATTTAGAGTGATTCTAACAAAAATACAAGTACGTTTTTTTCTCAACACTACAAGCTTATTCTAAGGCTCATATTAAAAAAAAAAAAATAGACAAGACCAGCCAAGAAAACTCTTAAAAAGAAGACCAATGGGGGAGGACCGAGTCTGCCAGACACTAAAACCTATTATGATGTCTCAATGCTTAAAGCACTGGCATAGGAACAGACACAGATTCAGGAGGGGATTTACTGTACAGAACCAGAGAGTGTCCTAAACCAGAGAGGGGAGAGGGTTAGTCAGTTATTGGTGTTGGGACCACTGGATAGCTCTCTAGGAAAAAAAAAGTTGGATTCACACTTTGTATCGAATGCCAGAATAAATTGAAAAAGGGCCAATGGTTTAAATGTAGTAATAAATCCATAAAATACTATAAGAAAACACAAGAAAAATCTCTTATAAGTAAGGAATGGATAGGGGTTTTCAATTACTCAAAATCCAGAACCCATAGAGAAAAGACCGACACATTCAATCAAAAACGTCTTTGGAGGATTACCACTATAGGCAAGACCAAAAGACAAGTGACAAACTGGGAAAACATATAAGCAACTCAACATCGCAGATGGGAGCTAAATCTTTCTAGCTTATAAAAGCTTCTAGAATGGATAGGTGATTTTTTTTTTTTTAATCTAAGAATGAGAAAAGGATAAGGACAGTAGTTCACAGAAGAGGAGAGAGATATATATAAAAAGATGCTTATGTTTACTTATAATAAAGGAAATAGAAACTGAAGCTAAAACTGACATCTGTGTTTCAGCCATGAGACTGGAAAAGATCCAAAACTTTTCTCTCCCACCATGTTCATGAGGCCACAGCGATGGTGGGAAGACACATCTCTGCAACACCAATGAGGACAGGATGACAAACTGCAAATCCATATATCCCTCAAACAGGCACTTTATCACAAAGAGTACTTGGCTCAGGTATAAAGTGACATATGTACAAGCTTCATTGAAAGAGCAGAGATAGGAAAACATCTAATTCCTTCAGTAAGGACTGGCTACACGATTAACGGAACAATCATTGGATGAAATTCTATGCAGCTGGGTAAAAGGAATGAGGCAGCTCTATATGAATGAAATGATCTCTGAGACACTGAGTTTGCAAAGCAAGGTGCAAAGTGTTTACAACATGGTACCTTCTGTGGCAAAAAGAAGGGATGTGAGACTCTGTATTCTGCCTGCATATGCAAAAAGAAACACAGAAAAGAAATTAGTAACAGTTGGTGCCAGAGCTGGAAGAAGCTAGGTGGATGGGGAACCAGTGGAGGGAGATGTCTCACTGCAGACCTTTTTCATTTGTTCACTGATTGATGTTTCAATCATGTGAATGTATTTCCTATTTAAAAACAGATTTGACAAATAAGTATAAAGTTATAACTGTGGCAAGCACTCCAACGGAAAGGTGCTCTGAGAGCATATAATGGGGACCCCGAACTGTCTCCCTGAAGCCATGGCATTTGAGGTTGGATCCCAAGGCTCAGGAGTAACTGACAAGGCTGAGGCCCGTGGCTGGAGGAGGAAACACACTGAGGGATACTGCCTGTGCCATTCTGTGGCCCGGGGAGCCCACATCCGCAGTCCGGGGCTAACTCAGCCTCTGCAAGGCTTAGACTGACTATGTGAGCAATCACAAGCTAAACTTTCTCCTCGGCAACGTGGAAGTCTAGAGACATAGGAGGTGGTGAGGATGGCCATCTCCCTACAAACACACACCATGCACCCATCCCCTCCCTGCCTCCAGATTAGGAGAAAAGTAAGACCCATGTGCCAACCATCTCCACGTCCAGCTGCAGGACGCAGGCCCCAGCCTAGCAAGACTCTCCTCAACTGCCTGGAGTAGCTTCTCTTCCCATCCTGTGGTCACCTCGCACAGGACCCTGCTGGGGACAGGGGGCAGTGAGCAGGAGGAAGGGTTGGCCGTGTCCTCTCATCCAGCGGAGGCACGGCCGTCAAGCTGACCTCCTGGTCCCAGGCCCCTGACCCTTTCCGCCCCTGCTGCCTGCTTATGCTCAGAACCTAAAGGTCACACCCTGACTCCACCTCTCAAGAGCAGAGGGCTTTCCTGGACTCACAGCAAAAACCCACAGGAGTTTTCTAATCAGAAGTCAATCTTATCTTTTCTGAACACGTGGCCTGAGGGGCTCCTGGACTCTGGACCTTCTCCTGGGTGGTTGGGTGGCACATGAGAGACAGCTGCTGATGTCTCTGAGATCCTGAGTGGGGAGTCCACTGTCTACCTGGCTGGAGAAAGTTCCCTGAGGTTTGGAAGCTTTTAGGAAAATTTGCAAAGTGTGGAGGTGAGCGATGTGGGAGGACTTGTCCAGGGCAAGTTCACAGTACAAGATGGCTTTTTCCCAGGTTTCTACACCGAGAAGCCAAGAAGGGTGACTTGGAGAGCTCACTGCTCCAGTTGGCACAGACCAAGGGGCAGAAAGCCAAGGCTCAAATGGGCCACTTTGCCTTGATATGTCTAGGAAGTTAGCTCATCCTCCGAAGCCC
The DNA here is from genome assembly GCF_019320065.1 of Cervus canadensis. Taxonomy (NCBI): domain Eukaryota; kingdom Metazoa; phylum Chordata; class Mammalia; order Artiodactyla; family Cervidae; genus Cervus; species Cervus canadensis. The sequence continues at coordinate 48,564,674 of NC_057386.1, read as the reverse complement.
TTCCCTGCAGGGCCAAAGGCTGTGCCCTCTCCAGTGATGCTCCAGATTGCTGAAGAGCTGACAGCTGGAGCCCTGGGTACCGAAAGACAGGGGGAGAAGCCAAAGGAGCCCAGGCATCAGAAGGCAGGGGTCCATCTGTGCTGTGTTACTCCCAGCTCCTGAGACAAGCGCCTTGTCTCCGTGAGCCCCGCCACCCCCACAGAGGGTGCAGTAACCAACAACCTGCACATGTTGGGAAAACATGGGGATGGGGAGAAGGAAGATACTCCACACCCAACCCTCCGGGGAGGAAGCTGAGTTAATACAGGGAATAGCCCCCCAGCTGAGGAGAGGAGGGCCCCAGGCTGGTGTGGCGAGTGTAGCCAGGGGCACCCCCAACATCACAAGCCCAACAAGCCAGCCCCACTGGCTGCTCAAGACCACTGCAAACCCTTTCGGGACCCCAGAGGAGCCACCAAAGAAGCAAGCCAGGGTGAGAAACCTATTGCTGGGCAACGAAGGCCAGGTCACACCCTCCTGCTTCCAAAAAAGCCCCGCTTTTCAACCACCTGACTCCCTCCCCTGGCCCTCTCTGCAGGGTTCCGGGGAGGTGGAAGGGTCCTCAGAGACATTCCTGCAGCTGGGAACCTTGAGAGTGACCTGTGCGTCTAAAATTCTCGCCACAGCTTTGATCCCTGGGTATTTCTGATCACTCACCCAAGGATCCAGCTCCCGCCCATCTCTATCGACCTCAGCGTTCGGTCCCTGGGGTGAGTGTGTATGTGTGAGTGCAGTTGTGGGCAGAGATGAGGCTCTCCACCTCCCACCGTGGAGGCCCTCGCTAATCTTTCAAGGTTGATCCCACAGCCTGGCCAAGCAGAGGAGGCCAGAAAGGAGCTGACCACTAGCAGTCTTGGCCAGAATGGCAGCCTCTCTGGCCCTTGGTCATAAAAGACCCTGTGATCTGAGAGGTGGGGGCTTGGTTGACCCTTCCCGTTGGTGGGCGGCCTGTTGTCGCCCCTGTGGAAGGCTGCACGGGCGCATATCCCCGGGGCCCACCCGGGTGTCTCTGTCACATCCCAACAGCATCTGCCTGCCCTGAGTGGGAAAACCCCATGCTGCCTGCAAAACAGACAAGTCAGGAGTTGATTATTTAACTAAGCATTCTCCTAATTGTTGGTTTATCGATTGCTGACGACTTGGAAAGAGAACTGAACAGACTCTGAGAAAATTAGAACCAAGAGCTGCTTGCCAGTTACACACCCATCAACCAGAAAAGACACATTGCTGGCACTCTCCATAAGGAGCTATGATTCAGAGTGCTGATTTGCACACAGCTCCCCAGAAACAGAACTGAGGCGTAAAAGAGGCACGTGCCTGCACGCCCCCCACCCCTGCTTCCCCCACCACCCCCCACACAGATGTTATGAGCGTGCAGCCAGGGCAACTGCATCCAGGAGCCCACGGCACCCACTCCATCAACACCCCACCCTGTGTCTCCAGGGTAACCACGCGTAACCTAGAGGGGCGAGGCTTGCTCCCTGGCAGATGATACTGGGTCCCCAGGCTTCTGTTTGCCACACGTATGAGCTAAAAATTTCCACATAAAGAGCTTTTTGTGGGCCTGCCAGGGCCAGACTGGGGAAAGAATGAGCTTTAGCAGCCTGGACGGGGCGTCAGCAGCAGCATCCCTGGGATTTCGGAGTCGCTCTTGTGAGAGCCAGGCCCCGGGCAAGCCAGGAGGCAGTGCGAGGCCATCCTTTCCAGGGCAGGCGGCTGCGGGGCCAGGCGGGCGCCAGGGATGAGGCTCCTGAACTCATCAGTGACTCTCAAGACAATCTCCTGGTCTCAGGCCCCAGCAAGGCCAGATTTGGGGAAACCGCAGCTGAGATTTGTGAGATGTGGGTCCATCTGAGTCGTCGTTGTCATCAAGGGTTACTCGCTCAGTCGTGTGTCCGACTCTTTGTGACCCCATGGGCTGTAGCCCACAGGCTCCTCTGTCCGTGGAATTCTCCAGGCAAGAATACCGGAGTGGGTGGCCAGCCCCTTCTCCAGGGGATCTTCCCGACCCAGGGATCGAACCCGCGTCTCCCACGTTGCAGGCAGATTCTTTACAACGGTAAAGGGAAACCATCATAGTTGACACTCATTTAGAGCCTCTTAGGCGCCATGTGCCTCATGCATAATCTCATTTAATTTTCACCTGGTCATCCCCATGTTCTAGACAAGGAAACTAAGGCGCAAAAAAATCTTGCCCCAAGTTACCCAGCCAGTAAGTGCCAGGGGAAGGATGCTTACTGTGGAACTCAGACCCTGTGCTCTGGCCCATAAACCCGCCTGGGACTGGGTCCCGAGAATGGATTCTCCAGATGAGCACCTCTGACCGTCCCACCTCTGACCCCACCCCAGCACCCACGCTCGAGGCCAGGCAGCCCCCTGCTTACATGGCCGAAGGGGTCCAGATGGTTGTTTGTCAGCTTCAGCTTCTGGAAGGAGACCAGCTGCCGCATCCAGTGGGCCCCCGTGGCAGGAGAATCCGGGTGCACGTACAGCCGTCCCGGCATGGCCGGCTCAGCCTTCCCTGCCACCATCCTGCCAACAGAGCGTGGAGAAGCCGCGGCCGGTAATTGCCCTGCCATCTCCGGGAGCCCAGACTTGCTGTCTCCCACCCCACAAGAGCAAATCCCCAGAGGCCTGGGAACCACATCACTGCTGCTGCCTACCGCACCGTCCATTTAGGGCTTTGGGGGTAACAGAGTGGGGCGGAGGAGAGGGTGCTGGGGAGGGACAGCCGTCCTGAACCTCCCATATCTCACTGCAGTAGAGAGAGAAAGGGAAATTGTAGAGAAATGTGATGGTTTATTTGAAGGGGCTAATCACAAATGTGTCGTGTGGAGATTTAGGCACTTCTGTGTCTGGGTTGTATTTACACTTTTTACATGTTAGAAATAACATTATTTGGGAAATGGCAACCCACTCCAGTACTCTTGCCTGGAAAATTCCATAGACGGAGAGGAGCATGGTAGGCTATAGTCCATGGGGTTGCAAAGAGTCAGACACAACTGAGCAACTTCACTTCTCAGATGACAGAGACGATTTTTAAACTGGTTGCCCCCTAAACAATGGTGAGAAATGAAATGGTAGCTGTCCATTCAGGGAGAATCTGCCCTGAGTGCTAATCCAGCCCAGGGAGAGAACAGAAAGGAGCTCCTGGCAGGACCTGACCACCGAACCTGGCCTCCTGGGCTCGGGTTCTGCGACCTTATTACCCCACACAGCCGAGCTCACATGCTGGGCAGTGGATTCATTGATCCCTCCCTCTTTCTCCTCGGGAGCTGTCCTAGGGTCCGGGCGCAGATGGGGAACATGAACAGGCCGGCCCAGGAAAAACCGCTTTCATTTACCGGGCCCCGGCTTGGTTTTGGCCTTTAATCTGCCTGCTCTCCCTGGATGGGGGACACACAGCTTAAGAGGGAGGGTTCTGGGGGGGGTGGGAGGAACTGGGAGATTGGGGGTGACACCTATACCCTACTGATGCTATATGTAAAACAGATAATGAATGAGAACATACTGTGTAGCACAGGGAACTCTACTGTCCTCTGTGACCTGAACGGGACGGACATCCAAGAGGAGGGGCTAGATGTGTATATCTGGCCGGCTCACTTTACTCTACAGTGGAAACTAACAACATCGTAAAGCAGCGACACTCCAATAAAAATTACTTAAAAAAAACACACACACACACAAGAATAAAAAAAGAAGGAGCAAGTGGGTGGAGAGACAGAAGAGAGATTCACAGCCCAGGCTCTAAGTATGGACTATCAAGGCCTCCAAGGAAAATGGCTCCTACCTTCTGCCGTAGCCCCATCTCCAGCGCAGCCCTGTCGGAGCCTAAACCCGCCCAGCGCTGGGGCTCACGCGTCACCCAACAGCCCAGTCACCCACCCTTGGGTGTCCACAGCCGTGGGGAGAGCGCAGACCCTTGAGATCCATCAGACACCCAAACACCGTGGCTCGTTGTCGCTCCAGCCCCTGCCCCATCCGCAGGAGATGTGCAGATGACCCTGTGGCCTCGGCAAGCCCGGTGCCCGAGCCTGCGGATCTGGCCAGTCACTGGGCCAAACTGGTGAATCCCCAGACCACACAGCAGGTGGGGGATGGGTGTGCATGAGTGGGAAGGCAGGTGACGTGAGGGTCCCAGGTTCTTACCATTTGTTGTCACAGAACTTGTAGCGGTGGTCATCTGCTGGGACGATGTCGATCAGCAGGATGTACTTGGTCTTGGGGTTCATGCCCGTGACTTTTACCTTGTAGCTGGGGAACATCCTCCTGGGGGAAGCCGAGGGGTGAGGCAGGGGCGGGGAGGGACAGCACAGAGCAGGCGGGGGATCGGAGGCCTTAGGAGGCACTGTCCCTTTAGCAAGAGCTCCTGGACCAGTCAGAGCTTCCTGACCTTGTGTAAATCGCTTCCCTCTCTTGCCAGCCCCTCCCACCTGCGTGACTAGGAAAGGGCTGCACAAGCCGCTCCCTCTGAACCCCTACAGTCTGTGGCTGTGAGCACAGAGGCCCTGCTCAGGACTTCAGCACCAACCAGGCTGCCTTCATCTCCCTCCTGTCTGTCATCCATACACAATGGAAGTTCCAGGGGGTCATTCCAGGGGAGCAGAGCAGAAGGCCTGGGAATCCCTGTCAGCTTCCTCCACGGTCCACGAGATACCCAATGCGGGTCATGTCTCTACGGAAACCCCCAGCCTCAAACCAGCTTGCAGGAGAGTGCTGCGGGGGTCTCTGGATGCCTGCCGTGTGTGGAGCAGAGGTGTTTATCCCTGTGAATGCCTTGTCTGGGCCTGTGCACACTAACTGGGTGTCAGGGAAGGGTAGTCCAGGAAACGAGAAGAGCACGGATTCTAGAACCACCCTGCCATGGTCCACAGCCTAGCCCCACCACTGACAAACCACGATGCCTTGGGTAACTTGCTTGGATGCTTTTATGCCTTGGTTTCCCAATCTCTAAAGTAGTGAATGAAAGTGAAAGCGTTCGTCGTTCAGTTGTGTCCGACTTTGTTACCGCGTGGATTTTAGCCCACCAGGCTCCTTCGTTATTGGAGTTCTCCAGGCAAGAATACCGGAGTGGGTTGCTATTTCCTTCTCCACTCCAAAGTGGAGACATTATCAATACACCCATGTCATAGGTGGCTGGGTGGATTGAAGGAGTCCACTTTTGGCTCTCACCACTGACCCTCACTGCTCTCCTTCCTCTGTAGACCAAGTGGTATGACCTACCTCCATGAAAACAGACTCATCAAAAAGAAAGTCTTCCAGTTCCTGCAGCCCATGCTGAAACTGTCCAGGACCCCGAGGCTCAGGGAACATTTTGGAGAGGAACACTACCTCGGACCCCTCAGCGCACCCACACCTACAACAACATGTACACATACCTGTGGGATATCGCTGCGGTCACCAGGTCCCTGACCCTGGACTTCCCCAGAGGGCAACTTCCTCACAGTCCTCATCAGACCCTCGCACCGCTTCCTAGCTGATTGTTTACAAAGATGTCCCCAAGAGAGGCAGGATTCAAATCCAACTGAACAAACGGAGGCAGCTGGGACCCAGATCCCCAGAGCCGGTAAAGTGCCCATGCGGTTCACTCTGGGAAAGCCATCAGGGCACCTCTGGCCCTCAAGAAGCCAAGAGGCAGCACAGGGACCCTCGAGAGAAGCTGTCCTAAGCGCCTCAGGAACAGATGACCAGAGTCTCCCATTGTGTCAACATGGGACCAGCTTACCTTGACAGGGCAGGGCTTCCAGAAGGGATCAGGACTCCCAGCAAGCCCGCAGACCCTACAGCAAGCCCAGGACCCTGAGGCGGAGGGTGCCCCGGCCTCTGCACCCTCCCTGGCTGAAGGAGGGGCCCTTGAGAGCCTTGCCAGGGGCCAGGGGTGCGGGGGCCGCGTGACCCTGTATGCGCCCGAGCACATGTGTTTGCGGACCCGTTGGAGTGCGCATGCGTGCATTTGTGCGTGCCTGGAGGGAGGAGGGAAGTTCTCGCTGCAAGTCTAGGGACTTATAAACCGTGTGGAAGAATTTGTCTCAGATGTCAACTGAAAGCATTTTCGAATGTCCACCCCACCCCCTCTCCAGGAATGGGCGGAGCGAGAGGACTCAGGGACCCAACCCTGCTTCCTGCTTACCAACCCCTTGCCCAACCCTGGGGGCGCAGCTGGAGCCTGCACCCGCCTAGTTCCTGGCCCTGCCTCGACCCCCGGTGGGCCTGAGACTGAAGGGGAGGGAGGGAGGCGGCACTTGCCTCAGCGCCCCACCCTCCCTGAGGGAAGGCCAAGAATCCAGTCCCCTGCCGGCTACCATTTTGCAATGGCTACAGAAACAGCCACAAAATGGGGGCAGCCCTGGCTGGACTTGGGACTCTCCTGACATCGGGGCCCTGTACTTAGCCTGTTTCTCCTATAATCACTCCAGGTGGCAACAGCAGAGGACAGACATGGCTTCCCTCCCCACCCCCAGCCCCCTGCCAGTGACCACAAAGGGGGCGGATAAGATGGCTCGCTGCCACTGTCAAAGTCTTTATAATCTAGGTTGGAGGGGAGGGGGGTACTAGATCCTATTTTTCCCCTTCTACTCCCTACCACACTTTTTAAAAAGATTTTCTTGATGTCTTTATTGAATTTGTTACAATATTTCTTCTGTTTTATGTTGTGGTTTTTTGGCCCCAAGGCATGTGGAATCCCAGCTCCTGGACTAGGGATCAAACCCATACCTTCCGCATTGGAAGGCAAAGTCGTCACCGCTGGACTGGCAGGGAAGTCCCTCCCTACTGCAGCTCATCTCAGCAGCTCAGGAGGCCAGGCTGACATGATTGGTGCTTTCAGGAGGCAGGTGAGGAGCCTGTGCTCAGCCTCTCAAGGCCCGGGTGGCTATCCTGTGATTTGGCCTTGCCTGGAAGCTGGGCGTGCACCGAGTTCCCAGCTGATAACAGCCTTCAGGAGGTTCTGAGGGAGTTGGGGCAGGGCAGGAAGGTGTCTCCTAGCCTCTGGCTCCCTTTCCCCGCTTCCGAGGGCAGCAGCCTCAGAAGTCAGAAGGGAGGATGAGGTCAGTGGTCTCAGGGCGGATTCAAAGGTCCTCTGCCCCAGGATGAGCAGGCCCAGGCTCAGTGAGCACCCCTGCCTTCAGGGAAACAGCTATCTTCATCTCTCTGAGGGTCCGGTGAGGTGGCTGTTTCTGGACCAAAGGAGGACGCAGGCACTGGGGACCCTGGGCCCCCTCATCTCCCCACCCAAGGGGCTCCAGAAGGATAAAGGGCCTACTGTGCCCGAAAGATGAAGGCAGAAGGTGAGGCACACCAGCCGGCCAGCCTGCTGCCCCAGCTGACCGCATCTGCCCCTCGGTTCCAGAGGGGCTGAGCTTGGAGCCCAGAGGCCGGGCGTGAGAGTGTGCCCCAGGAGGGCAGGACTCAGGCCACAGGGGCCTGGTGGGCCTGGGAGCCGCGACTTGCCCTGAGCTCACCCTGCACTGTACAGGTCGTCTCTGTTGCAACAGATGATACCACAGATGAAACCGTCTGAACTGCTTCTGTGATTTAGGATGGAAAAAAGATACCCAAAAACCAACCCCTTTGTGGGGGGAGGAGTGAACACACAGGGAGGGGAGACGTGACTCTGCGCAGCCCGTGTGGCGCTCAGCCCTGGCACCCAGCTGGCAGGAAAGCCCTGCACCCAGAGGCGTGCCCCGCGAGCCTTCTGGCCTGCCTGCTCCCTGTGCCCCTCCGCACCCCTTGCATGTGCACCGCGGGCCTCTTCTCCGCAGCCTGGCGCCCCCTCCCGGCTCTGGGTCCCCGCCCCCTCGGGGCACTCTGGGGACCTCGCGGAAACCGCTCCGCCAGGGTATAAACAAGCCGCCTGTCCTGCCAGGCCGTGAGGAGATGAAAGCCTGGAGGTTTCTCCTCTGATCATGAAACAGGCTCTGGAAGGGTGCGGGCCTGGAGCCTTATCTACCATACTCGGAAATGGTTTTAGAATGAACTGCTAAAACAAGCTTCCTTGGACGTTTCTCGGTGTTGGAGGCTTTCGGGGCGTGGGGCGAGGGTCTGGGGCATTTGGATTTTGGCACTGAACCAGTAAATACGAACGATGCTGAGAGAGGGGCCAACAAGCTTCATCTGGGCTCAGAGAGCTGCGGGGTTCCCCCGGCCTGGCCCAAGGGGGTGGTGGCCAGATTCAAGGTGCTGACCTGTTCCCTCCCCATCAATTCTGCAAGGAGCTGGGGTAGCAGGGAAGAGAGGACCTGGGGGACTGGCCAGATTCTCTCCAATCAGCAGGGACCCCAAACTCCAAGTCCACTGCAGTCCCAGCGTCCTGGGGCTCAGGAACCCCAGGAGCAAATATGTGTGCTTCCCTGAAAATGTAGGTGCAAAATCAAATCCAAGGGGTGAGAAACCTGGAGAGGGCTTTTGAGGTGGGGAGAAGTGGTGACTGGGAGGGCAGGCGAGGGATTCTGGGGGTCAGTAATGTTCTGCTTCTCTATCTGGGTGGTGGTAACACCAGTGTGTTCAGTTTGTAAAAGTCCATACGGCTGTACAATTAAGACTTGTTCACTTTTCTGAAGGAATGTTCCACTTCAATAAAATTGACATTAAAAATTATATATGTGTGTATATATCATAAAGATGTGTACACACACATACAGAGGCCAGGGTTTGAAAGGAAAGGGCTTTAGGAAAAGGGTAGGGGGTCCACAGAAAACCCCATCCATTTTCTATCCCTAGTGTCTGAAGGTCTTAAAGAAGAATTCTGGGTGTGTTGGGAATAGGCTGGGGCCCAGCAACTAAGGCTGAGCTTGGGGGCGGGAGGTAGGGGGTGCCATCTAATACTGAGACCAAAGCTTTTGTAGCCAAATGATTTCTGAGAGCAATGGACAGAGCAATATAATTTATTTCCACTTTGCACACATACACACACACACTCACACACACATGCACAGAGTTTTCTACTTCACTCAAAGCATTTTTCAGAAATATTTTCCCTAAGATGGGGGCAGAAAAGAGGGTGTGTGGAATGGATGCTGTTTTGGAAGACCAGTTGGTTCTCTGAGAGTTTTTTTTTTTTTTGAAGACACTTCCTTCTGATAGACTTTTGCTTTCAGAAAATACTTTAGAAAGAGATCAAAGCACTCTCTCCCCAACCCACTTTCCCAGTGTCTTCAACCCTTACTTCTCTTATCACCCACGCCACTGGGCTCTGACGCTCTGTATACAGAGCGAGGGCAATTGGCTTTGAAGCCCCGGATTAAGCCGGGCCAAATCCTTGCCTCAGAATAACAAACAATACAGGTTCAACAGGAGTTCTCATCAGTAGTTCATTTTTCAAACACAAATTCACTGTCACTAACACAAGCAACATTGAACTCAACAGGCTATGAAGGCTGATAGTGGAGATTTATCTGGTGGCAAAACCATGACCTAGGAGTACAGCAGTCAGACGGTTAGGAAATTTTCATATTGGGGAGGTTTTTATTTAAATTTTGTGGAGCTCACTTTTATCTGTGTTTGGGAGAAAAGGCAGTTTCTCACATGGATCAAGCTTGGCAGAGATGTGAGGTGGCAGAGAGGGCTCTGCTGTCTGCAGCTAAGGGCATAAACTCTCTGGGTGCAGCCTTCTGAGAGGCACAGAGACTGGTTAGAGAACGCTCTGGCCCCATTTGACACTCGACATCAGGGCTTCCTGAGCATTCAGAAATCTGATGTCTTGAACTGTGGCTGGCATGTTATTCACCCACTCGCGTTGTCGGAGAACTTAAAGTCACTGTCTGATGAAGGAGACCCTGTTTCCCTTTGGCCGTCAGCACTTTGAGGGCTGAAGGCAAGAGGCTCCTAACTAAGGACTCACACTGGCTTGAGAACATTCAGGCTCCTTTTCTCCAGCCCCCCTCCTTCAACCAGAGAGCAGTAGTGGCCCTAGCCAGCCAGGGTCTCTAGGGCAGCACAAGAACTCCACCTTGAGCAGGTCCCCATAAACAAGCAATCAAGGGGATTTCTCAAAGTTGGGGTTTCGTTCGGGGGGTGGGGCATCACTTCTTGGCTTGTGTAGAACCTGGTAACTGCCTAACTCTGCTTCTATGGGCAAGTGCCAAATGCCTCCCCTTTTCAGGGGTCGGGTTTATGTTCTCTTGGTTCTCCTCCAGCTCAGGCAGTCTAGGACTCTGTGATTAAAGGTTCAGGAGAAACATCTAGGCCGTCTGCTGAGAAACAGAAGTGTCCCAGGAAGGCCGGTGGTAGACAGCACAAAGAAGAAAACAGGGAGAGGCACGGGACAGGACGCGGAGGAGCCATGAGCCTGAGCAAAGCAAGCTGCCTTCCAAGGCTGCCTGGGCAGGAGGGAGGCAGGGGGGAGGAGGGGGACACAGGGGTCAGAGCGGTGAAAGTGGCCTCTGAAGTTAGTGGGCAGCTAGGCAGGGGTTCTGTGAGAACTGTGCTGGCAGGGGATGAGGCTAGTGACTTTCCTAAGCACTAGGCTGGTGCAAGGAAAACTTTCTGCCAGAGAAATGAAAGACTGCGATGGATCCTTAATTGGCCAACATCATCACAGCCATTTAAAAATTATTGTCATCATTCCCTGAGGTCCATCTCTAAGCCTCCATTAGGATCAGGCACAAATATCTGCCTGAAGTCAGTCACCTCTGGAAATGTGGGGGGGTGGGGGGTGTGTGTTGGAAGAGGGAGGGAGGAGGCCCCATGCAGGTGCAGGAAACCCCACTGAGGAGAATCACAAATGCCTTTTGTTTAAAAAGGCAGGGGCCAGGCATGCCCAAAGAACATGCCGGCCATTCATTTTCAAGAGACAAGGTTATTTCTGCAGCCTAAAAATGGAAGTTCTGGATCTTTCTCTTCTTTCCTTCCCTACATCCCAGCAGTAACAAGAAATAGCCACCTCCCCCATTCACACCTATAATCCACTTAGCAATTTACCAAGCACTGCTCACAATATCCCTGGTTTGAGTCTCAGAGTAACTGAAAAAGAAAGAATGGCAGGTAGGTCTATAGTTGCCATCCTGTTTGAACAAATACCTCTGAGCCTCAGGAAATTTGGGGACTACCCCAAGTGCACACAGCTAGGAAAAGGCAGGGCTCCTGCATGACACCTGGCCCCCACTGTCCTCAATGAGTGCTCCACCACGTCCCTGGTCCCAAGTGCAGCAAACTCAAGCCCTGATATCTTGTTCCGTCCCCTGATAGACAGAAGCCCTGGATGGCCATGCCACCACCCTGACTTAGGCAAGAGGGCAGGGAAGTGCCCAGACACCCATCCCCAGCAAAACAAAAGACAATTTGCAAGGCCTGTCAATGGGCAGACTGGAAGGACCCAGCACGCCTACTCTGTGTACAACAAACCACCAGCTTTTTATGTCTTTTGACGCATCATTCCCTAAGCGGTTCGGTGGAAGTTCTCTAAAAAGGAGAGGAAAAACGCTGAGTAAATGCGGGACATTTCTCTAACGGTGATGAACGGTATTCGCTAGCATTTACCGTGTGCTTACATGTGCCAGGAGCCGTGCTAGGGCTTTACACGCAACTGTACAAAGACCTATTATTTTACAGATGGAGATGAAGAGAGAGCAGAGACCCTAGATACCTGGCCTGAGGGTTGCATAGATGGAAGGAGGTGAGCGGAACCGGAAGCCCCAAGTCCGACTCCCCATTCCTGGCGCCTGATGCTTCACCATCTTATTCCTCAGAAAACTCAACCAGGGGCCCACGGCCAGACAAAGGGACATTTTCACACCTAAACTGTACCCCGGGGACCATAATCGAGTGCGAGTCGGTGGGGGACGCAGGGTAGGGGGAGGGACTCCTGAACCTGAACTTTCTCGAGGTTCGGTCTGCAGCAAGCCCCCTTCACCTGATAACCGCCCTCCTCGCGGTTCCAGCCCCACCCGGGCCGCGCCACCCCAGCGAATGTCTCCAGCCTGCCCGGGTCCGCGGCTTTCTCCTCTCTCCCTCTCCTCCCGGGTCTCTCCCACAGACACCAGCGCATTTTAAAGATGTTTCCACTTTATAAATCATCCCTCTCTGGCAGCCACCCGAGGACTGCTCCCCGAACAACACACAGACACACACGCACACACACACACACAAGGCCGAAAGGTGCCTTCTCCTTGGCTGAAGGGGATCGGCAACGGCGGAGCGGCTCCCGTGAGATGAGAGTCTTGGGGTTCACGCTGCCCACCCCCCCACCCCACAAAATTTAGGGAAGTAGGAAAACATGGTCCAGTCCCCTTCCTCCACCTGTGGAGGGGCATCTCCGAGTCCCCAGTCAAAGAAACCCTGAGCAATCAGCAGGTCCCCAAAAGGAGGCGGGCAAAACAGCACCCCCACCCCCACGCCCCCAGGGGCCAGAAGTTCTGGAGCTAGGACCTTCGGCGGCACGATCCGAATTTGCATTTCATTTGCATAACACTGCCCCGCCCCTGCCTCCCGTCCCCGCGGCTCCCTGGCGGCGCAGCTCCCTACCGGCTGCCCGCGGCCGGTTCGGAAGCTCTGACAGACCAGGAGCTGGGGCCTGAACGGCGGAGGAGGCTGGGTGGTTGTCCCCTGGGCTGAAGATCGAGGGGGCTGCTAAGAGGGCCCCGGGGGATCCCCACTGCCCCCGTCTGTCACCCACCCCGAAGGAAAACCAGCGCTGACCTGCCGGCCTTGGTGATGATCATCTCGGTGCCCGCCTCGTGGAACTTCTTCCACAGCTCCTTCTCATGCAGGCCCACCTTGATGTTCTCGATGGTCTAGGGAGGGCAGGGAGGGACTCGTGTCGGCCTGGCCCTTGGCTACACGCGCAGCCCTCAGAAAGGGGGACACAGGCCCAAGGGGCCAAGCAGGACACTGCCAACCCTGCTAGGAGCGCAGGCTCCTGGAGTCCTGGCAGATTTCGTTTCACAAAATGGTTCTGTACCATGGGTGAATTTTTTAAAATGTAAATGTCATCAGTGAATGTAATCAGTGAATCTCCCTCCTTCTTCGGAGCTGCATACAGACGGGCCCACAGAGGACACGTAAACCGACCTTGCCTGGGTGGAAGACACACTCCTACACAAACATAAACACTCTACCCCACACGGCCACAGACTTGCGGGCAGACACACCGACCCCGGAGAGGCACCCCTGCCCCCGGCCGACAGCGCGCCCCCGCAGACGCGGCCTGCAGACCCGCACAGGCAGAGGGCGTGCACAGGGTCACGGCGACGTCCGTCCCCTCGGCCCCCGGAGCTGGACGGATTCCTGCAGCTACCGGACCAGGGGCCACTCTCCCCGCCTGGTCCCAAGGCTTTCGCCTCTCGTCCTCTAGAGGTCGAGGCGCGGGACCCTTTTCCCGGGCTCTCTGCGCCGCGGGGTCCCTCCGTCGCCTGTCCCAGAGCAGCCTCGAGGGCGCAAAGTGGAGGAAGGACGAAAGGCAGAGAAGGCGCCCTGCCCGGGGGAGTGCTACAGTCGAGCCCGCAGTGGGGTGGGTTGGACAGACGCTGGCGGCCCTGCAGACAGATCGACGCCCGACCTCCACCCGACGGCCGGCCGGGCCCTACCTGCTCAGAGGCGGTGGCGGCGGTGGCGACGGCGACGTCGGCGCCGGGGCCTGGGGGGCTGGCGAGCGCGGCTCCGCTGAGGCCTGGCGCGGCCAGCGCGGGCTCCGGGGCGTTGGCAGCGTTGGCGGCGCTGGCGGCGCTGGCCTCGCCGAGCGCGGCTCCCGGGGCCCGGAAGGCCTCCTCGCTCTCCGACAGGCCCTTATCCTGCAGCATCTCCTGTGGGCACAGCACACACGAGTCACATGCCCCGGTCCAACTCGCCTGGGACCCCGCAGCCCTCTGGAGCTTGGCCGGGGGCAGGGGGGGGGGGGTTCGGCCCCGGCGCACGTGGACCCCGCCCCTTCCTGAGCTGGAAGAGGGAGAATACGCGAGGGCAGGACCCTTTCCTTCTCCCTCCGGGTCTGGACCTGTGAGGGTTTGTGCGCGGTTCAAGGTCCTGCCTGCCCCTGGGTGTGGGGCTGTGCGTTGAGTAGGTCTGGGGGAAGGACCGCCCTCTCGGCATTGCCCCAGCTGCACCCCAGTCCCTCCTCCTGTTGGGCTCCAATGGAGCCTGAAGCCTGGTTCTTTTTCGGGCTGATCCTTCATTACTGGGGTCCAGGCTCCCTCTTGGCCCAGGGCAGCCAGGACCATTTCTGAGCCGGAGGAGAGGAGAGTCAGGCCAGGAGGGTAGGGCCCAGGTTCCCGGGCTCCACACCAGCAGATACGGCCTCCCAGTTGACCGGCCTCTCAGGCCCTGGCTCACTCCCCTTCCCTAACCCACTCAGAGAGCAGCCAGGTAGATGATTCCTGAACCTAAGGGTTTCCCTCCTGCATGGTCCTGCTCCCCTCGCCACCTGTGCAGCACCCACGCATGCACACACATACTCACACCCGGACGCAGCTGGCAAGTCACCCAAGGAGCCACATTTTCCTAGGGTCGCTCTGATTCAGGCCCTGAACTCAGCCAGGGGCACTCCAGCCTTGCCCTCACGTGCACACTGGCTGGCTCAGTCACTGACATTTTTAGTTACAAAGGGCTCTGCTTTGGGGAAAGGACCCAGACCCCTCCCAGCTAAGGACCAGGCCAGCTGGGTGGGCCCAGTTCACCAGCACAGCCTAGTCCTGCCCCTTCCTCAGGCGACTAGAACTATTCACCCTCTTGCTTCTGAGCCTGCTCCCTTCTGGAAGCTGGTCCCTGGATGTCAGGATGAGAGCCCAGCCTGCAAGGACCTGCCTGTCCTGCCTCCATCGTGGGTGCAACCCTGCATTATCTCTGCTTCTCCTTTCTACCTTCTAGCTCTTCTCCCTTCATCTGGATCTGGGCAAGCTCTAGGGAGGCTTTCTAAATGTCCAGCTGCCTCTTTTGTGACCAAATGTTCCCCCTTTCTCCTCCTACCTTCTTTTCTGTCCTCCCCAGGATCTCTCTGGGCATTCCACGGCCCAGGCCTCTCATCCACTGGCCTCCCCATCCCAGGCCTAGACATCGGCTCCCAGGGCCTCACAAAGTAAACAAGCCAAGTGCAACCGAGGAGATAAAAAGGGGCCGGGGCCAGTTGGGGCTGGGAAAAGCCCATAAAGATAAGGCTGACAGCCCTGCGGGTCCTTGAGCCACAGGCACGGAGGAGACGGGCTCGCGGGGCATAACCAACGCCAGCACGATCCTTGGGCCACAGGCGGGTTCCAGGACCGAGCCTGGAAACCCAGGAGACCTCACGCAAGGGGACACCGCACAACCACAAGGAGGGTGGTTATGAGCTCTGACCCTAGGCGTTGGTTCCGATTATATCTGGGGTCAGCCTGGATGGGCCTCGGGGTCGGCTGGTCCAACTGTGGCGGCCGGCGGGGCCGGGAGGGGCCGCCCAGTGCGATGCTCTCCGGGCCGCTAGGTCCCTGCGCGGCACTGGTCACGCGACGCCCCGCGACTTGCGCCGCGCTCTGGGTCCTGCCCCGTGCGGAGCACATCCGCGGCCCGCGGTCACTGAGCTCCAGTCCCGACGAGGGGCGAGTGCTGCGCGGGGCTCTGCTTCCCCAACTCGAGGTTCGCCTCTTCCTTGTCTCTCAGCCACGCAGCCACATCCCGACATCCCGACGATTCGCCTTCCCTGGAGCTCCCGCTCGTTTCCTTGTCTTCCCGCCCGGCGCGAGCAGACCCGAGGTCCGGTCCGCTGGGACCCCGAGCCCCGGCGCGCTGGGACGCCGGTACCAGCAGGTTCGGCACCAGCCGAGGGCCGCGGCCGGCGCTCGCCCTGCTCCTAGAGCCCTCGGCGGGCGCGGCCGGCCGGCTCCGCGCTCCGTGCCCTCGGGTCCGTCACTTTCAGCTGTCTCGTTTTCTAAGAAGGATAGCATTTTTCTTTCCATTTCTAGATTACTAGTGATACTTTTCTTGTGCCGGGGAATTGTTAATAGTTTATACTATTTAAAGCATTTTAATTATCTTTATTATCAGAGTAGTATTCTGGCCAGTTCAATAACATTAAAACTATCCTATCACATACAAGTTATTAGTGCTTTTTATTTTTAATATTGTATGGTTAAAGTACTGGTTTGATTTGTTAATTCGTCATTATCAAATATGTTGTTATGGCTTTCCTGTCACATCATCCTAGGGCCTCCTGGCATGTTAGTAATTCTATTAGTATTCTACTAATACCTAGGCAATCATTAAATACAGTCTTCCAGTAGGTCATGTTAATCTATCATCATTTTTACTCTGTATCCCTAAAATGTTTCCGTGGCTGGTTCCTCAGCCTCTGTTCTTGGTCAGTTTCGATAATTTATTTACCATAACATAATATTATTGTTCTCAATATTCACATTAATTTTCTTCACAGTCATATAATACTTTTTGTTATTTTACCGTTATTTGTTTTGTTAGGATTGTTCATAATACTCCAGGTATTCTTCATCACATTGTTGCAATATCTCATTACTTTGTCATTATTTGTAATGTTATGGATCTTAATTCGCTAGTTATTTTTCATCACATCATTACTTCTTGTTACTTTGTCATAATTTGTCATATTGCTGTAGCTCTTAATACTCTGATTATTTTTCATCACATTGGTACACTACTTCTTATTACTCTATCATTATTTATAATGTTGTTGGGACTATTAAAACCTTGGTCAT
Source organism: Cervus canadensis (assembly GCF_019320065.1). Taxonomy (NCBI): domain Eukaryota; kingdom Metazoa; phylum Chordata; class Mammalia; order Artiodactyla; family Cervidae; genus Cervus; species Cervus canadensis. The sequence continues at coordinate 48,548,007 of NC_057386.1, read as the reverse complement.
AAATTGTCATATTACTCCAGCAATTCTTGTTGCTGTCTATTTATAGTACTATTGCTCTTAAGATTTTGGTTAACATTTATTTTAATAATTCACTATAGTATCAATAATAAATTATAGTATTCTGTCAATACTAATATTAGTATTTCCCTTATTAGTATTTTCATTGTTCACCTTTTTCCTACGGTTTTATCATTTTGACACTATTGCTCTTTCTTATTCTATTGCTATTGATTTTAACATGCTTCTCACATTGTTCCATCACTTTGTCTATGATTCTTTCAAATTTGGGGTTACAGTTTTCACTTCGTTTTGAGAATGACTATTATTTTATTGTTGTTTTAAAGTCCGGAGTACTCTATTAGTTATGCCGTTTAGCCCTGCTTTTTGGGTAATGGCTTATATTTTGGTAATTCTTGATCATGGATCATTATTTATATATGATGCTCCTTGCTTTAATTTTGACGACCCTGTTGCGTCAAAGGCTCTAAAGTCCAGTGTTCTCATCACACACATTTCCACATCGATATTCGCCAAGTACCGGGCCCTCATTCTTGGCCTTCCTTGTTCTGCAAAGACCAATTTCAAGACCACCGCTCTGCTTGTCTCATCCTAACCTTGTTCCTTTGGCGCTGGCACTGTCCTCCCTATGCTCTTGGGTCCTTGGACCCAATTCACGCGGCTGCTCGGAGGAGAGGAGGTCTTGAGCCACGACCGCTGGGAGTCGGGCCGAGGCGGCAGCCAGATCGGAAAACACTTCGCGCCGCCCTCTTGCCGCCTTGACCGCCCCCGAGGTTCTTACCCCGGTCCCGTTACTCGTCCCCTTTCCAGCTCATCCTCCTCCACCTTGCAGCCTCACCCTGGTTTCGGGTGGCCCCTGTCCCGCACACCCTGCTCACCCCCACCCACGCTGGGACCCTCACTCACCCTAACTGCTCTGCCGCAAGCGCTGGTGCCCGCGGCCCGGGGTCCACTGCAAGCCCGGGTCCGAGGAGCCTGGGTCAGCCAGGACTCCGACTCGGGGCCGCTGGGTCAGGGTCCCGCTGCCCGCCGCGCCCTCGGGGCCGGACGCATCCCGGTTCTGGAGCGGGCCCTTGATCTCTGTGGCTGCACTTCGGGGCCTCAGCTCCCTCCCCTCCTCCCTCCCTCCGGGGCCGCCCCCCTCCCCGCGCTGACGTCGCCGCTGTCAATCAGTCCGCGCCCGCCGCCCCCCGGGGAGGGGGCTCCGGGGTCTCCGGGCTCCGCGGCCCCGGGACCCCGAGCTTCGAGCTGGCTGCCGGCTCCCCCAGCGCGCGGCCCGCTGCCCTCTCCGCGGCCCTCGGGCCCCGCCGGCCGGCCCGGGCGGGATTGGGAGCCCCGCATGGTTTAGATTAGAGGGGGCAGGAAGAGAGGGCGAGCGGCTCCGCCGCGCGGCTCCCACCCGAGGCTCGACAAGCGGGACGGCTGGCCGGCCCGGAGCGGCGGCGCGGCCCGCATCCCGGGACGCCGCACGCCGGGGTCGGCGGGGCCGGGGCTCGCTTCCAGACGGCCGCCCTCCGCGGAGCCGCGGGCCGCGGGGCCCGCCCGCCCGCACGCGCCGCGGTCCGAGCCCGCTCCCGGGGCCGTGCCCGCCGCGCACCCGCGCCCCGCCGGCCCGCACGGCGGCTCCCGACCATGCCCGCCACACATTCTCACACCTCCGCGCTCCGGCCCGCGCTCGCGCCTGCGGTCGGGCCCCGGGCCCTGTCGCGACGGCCAGGCCCCGGCCTCGTCTGGGACAGACCCCGCTGCTCACCGGCCCGCGCTCGTCCGGGCCACCGGGCAGCGGGCGCTGCAGTCGGCCGCGGGGGTCACGGGTGAGGGCAGGCCCTCCGCCCAGGCGGGGAGGAGGCCCCGTGGCCCGGGTCTGCAGCGGCGGCGGCGGCGGCGAGGAGGTGCGGCGCCGGCCTGAATCGAAGCCCAGGCCCAGGCTCCGAGGTGCCAGCGCTTGGCAGAGCCTCTTGGGGAAACTGCGGCCTAGGGCCAGGACTCTGCCAGCAGCTCCCCGAGATCCCGGAGGGCTGAAGAGGAAGCCCAAAGCCTGCTCCAGTCTAAGAAGCCCAGACGGCTTCGCACCGAGCCAGCCGGCCTCTGGGTCTCGGAAGTGAGTGCCCCTCCGCCGCCTAGACCTCCCTGCCCGGCCTCTGTCTCACTTATCTCCACGTCTCCGTGTCTGTCTGTGCCTCCCCGCAGGCCCCTGCAGCTGCACGGGCAGGCAGTCTCATGTGGACCTCAGCCCATGCCCAGCCTGCCCACCATGTGCAAAGGCCCGGGAGTCCTTGGTCACTAGAATTCCCAGATAAGCCCCTCAGTTCTCAGCATGGGCTGTATCCGCGCTGGTGTTCCAGCGCGCTCTCCAATCAGCCTCTGTTCCTTTCCAGATTCTGACCTCAAAAGCAGATTCATGGGTTCGAACAGGACAGGGAAAATCCTTTGCTGGATGGCTCCGTCCCTTTTATAATGCTAGGAGATAGTGAGCGGGGCATCAAGGCTTTCCCCACCCCCCTGCACACAAAGCGGGAAGGAGAATACCAACTCAAGAAACGCCAGCTGCCGTTGTCAGGAGCCTGTGATGCTGCTCCACCGCGGGCCCAATGCCCAAGAATCCCCGTCTCCCCGCCACAGTACCAGAGCCTGATGCCCCAACTTCCCTTCATGACTCCTCTCTTGGAGCAGGCCCTGGTCAGGGAGTCCTAAACCAGGAAGGGAAAGAAAGGTCTGAGAGAGGTGCAGAAGCTTAATCCTCCCCTAATTGTGCCTCCTCCTGAAGTAGAGACAGGGAAGGCCCTGGTGTTTCAGGAGATGCCTGGGGAGTCGTGTTTCCTGTGTTAGGGAGAACTGGATGACGTTCCTCAGCTTCTGTGCCCAAGCTCCCTCCCATGTCCTCTCCAACAGCATGGAGGGAAATCCTGGCAGGTAAATAGCATCTGGACTAACCAAGCAACTCCTGTGTGGCATGGTGAACAGGGAGGGCAGTCAATCACCAGGTACCACTGGAAGACCAGAGGTAGGCCAGACCCTGGAAAGAGTTTCCTGACAGTCATGGAGGAAGTTCATAATGAGACCATCTAATGTAGCTCTTTAGAGAAGCTATAGAGTGGAAACTTCCTAGGAGTTCAAGGCTTTCTGGAGACTCATGAGAGATAACCTAAATTAAAATTGGCCAGTTCATGATGATGTGGAGAAATGTGATATGGAAGAGACAGGCTAGGTTTTGGTGACTAAAAGGAAGGGGCAAATCAGTCAGCAATTGAGGAAGAAAAGGAGAGAGGTTATATGTGCAAATTCTCCATTACTAGAATGGAATATATTATTTTGTTGATTCTAAGAAACACATTTTTTCACATTTTGACATATCTTAAATTAGGATGCATCTTAACATCAATGGTGTGTCATAGTTTAAGTAGCAGTTTTATTTTTCTTAGTGGTACATAGAGTAATAGAATAGTTTACAATTTATGAAGTATAGTATTTGCTGATAAATGGCCTGTGGAGAAGAGAAAAAGACCAATCCCCCCCGCCGCCCCCAGGACAGATGTGAGGAGTTCAAAGTACAAACACTCTCCTCAACTAGCTGAGCTAAGTCGATCATAACCGAGTATCTAAGTAACACAACCTTGGGTTACTTAGAGGAAGAGTCTCAGGTTTGGTGTCAGGCTGTCCAAGGTTTTGAAATCTGGCTCTGAGTCCTGGCTCACTATTTAGCAGCTGTATGACCTTGAACAAGTCCCTTGACACCTACATAAAAAGGGGATAATCACACCAACTGGCACAGTCGTAAAGAATCTACCTGCCATTGCAAGAGACAGGAGACCCGGGTTCAATCCCTGGGTTGGGAGGATCCCCTGGAGTAGAAAATGGCAACCCATTCCAGTATTCTTGCCTGGAAAATTCCATGGACAGAGGATCCTGTAGGCTATAGTCCTTGAGGCTGCAAAGAATCAGACATAGCTGAGTGTTTGAGCATGCACGTGCACACCAACATACTAGCAAATTGTGAGATTTGGGTAAGTCAGTACATATAAATGCCTTGCATGTAGTAAGTAGACAATAAAGGTTAGTTCCCAAGTATTTTTAAAATATATTTTACCCCACCTCTTTCTCAAAAAGTCTTGAGGTGATTTATAACCAAAATAAGCTAATAATAATACAAGTAGAAGGTCAAAGTAGGGTTGAGGAAAAAGGAGAAAGAATATATGCCATCACTAAGTGATGTTGCTATAACTGAGAGAAAATTCTGGCTTACTACCAACAGGGCAAAATGATAGTTCTCCATTTCAGAAATGTGGAAACACTATTTCCTTGGTGAAGAATGGGGGGAAAACTTTACCTTGGCCCTAAACATTAAAGTATTAATAGATTCTCATATAAATGTTTATTCTTATATCTGTACACTGTCTTTTCATTTACAAAATGGTTCCATAGCTACTTTCTCATTTGATGCTGTATTAACTCTATTTTTAATCTCCATTTTATGGATCCATCCACCCAAAGAAATATTTATCAAGTACCTACTATGTGCCAGACACATAAACAAGAGGAAAGGCCAACTAAGCATTCTATTAGTTAGCCAGCTGCTTAGCTAACCAGTTACTAACTGCAAATTCACAAACAACCAACCTAAAAACGTACTAATTCATCACCTATATGATCAGTCCCAAAGGGAGCAGGGGCTACAGGAGAATCTGGAGAATCCTAGTCAATACCATAAGGTGGCTTGTTCAGAGCCTAGGGTGGGTTTGGTTGAAGATGATTACTTGAAATGGCACCATACGGTAGTGAAAAGCAATTACAATTTTTTAGAAAATCCTAGGTTCGGGAGCATTTAATAATACCAACTTCAAGCCCCACCCCAGACCAACTGAGTCAGAATCTCTGAGAGTAGAGCCAAGGTTGAGAACCACTGCTCTGTGCCAATCATGGAAATCCTATTTCCTGCTCTCCTAGTCTCTTTCAGAGCTGGGAGTGGTCATGTGACCCAATGTTGGCCAGTGAGGCCCAAGGGAAAGACTGGAGGGGAGATAGGGTGTGGGGAATTTTTTGCTTTGTTGATAAAAAAAGGAAGACAGTCTTCTTTTCGCCTGTGGATGAGATCCTTGGAGTTCTCACGCTCTAGAGACCTTGAGGCAAAAAGGATGAAGGCCAATGTGCTAAGGATATCAGAGCAAAAAGAAAGAGCCTGGGTTCCCGATGCCATCACTGAGCAGGGAAACCTGCTCTTGTAATGTGAGAAAAAATAAACTCTATTTCTTTACATCATTGTTAGTCTGACTCTCTATTACTTACAGTCTTACTCCTGAGATATATGCAAAGGTCCCAGCTCAGTGCTGAGTGAGTCCTTGGGTGTTCCATAATGAAAGATACACATTTTAGTGTCTTTATCTGTTGTTGTGTATATGCACATACCTTCTCATTCCAATCCAGGAAACAAAATCCCTCCACACTTCTTCCCAGCCACTCCTTCTTCTGTGTGTGCTATGATCTAAGGCCTGGGATCCTTAGTAAGAGAAAAAAGAATGGGTGAGGCAGCAGGGAATTTACCTGTCCCCTGTGGCTTTCTTGTTACCCAGTAGCCCCAACTTTTGGTTCCAGATTCCCGAGCCAACATCCCACTGGGATTATCAAACTCAGGACAACTGTGGGGGCAGGAGCTTGAGCTCACTCTGGAAGTTGGAGGATGGAACAAGGAGACTGGGTAGTGGGTGGCAGCTGCTGCTGCAGGTGCTTCCCCTCTTACCACAGGCACGGGCCTGCACACCTGACCTCTCACCCTGGCCTCCCAGGCCTTCTCCCACAAAGAGAATAAGGAAACTTCCAGTTAGAAGGAACTGGGGACTGGACTGGCTGGATTCTGGACCTGGGTGAGATAGGCTGCTCTGAGCCGCCTCAGGACTGAGGACAGAGGCAGTGGTTCACCAATAATACAGGCAGATTCCTCCTAAAACTCTCACTGGAGGAACTACAGAGAAAAAGAATGAATCATCAGATCTGAGTTTTGCAACCTGGATCTCCTGTTCCAGAGTCCTTAACAGTAGGTGGATTCACTGCAGAAAACCAACAAATTTCTTCCCCCTTACACTACATGCTCCTGAACTGCCACTTCTTTCCATTTCCCCTGGTAAGACTTCCCTGAAACACACATTTATTTTACAGTCTGTCTGAGGAAAGTATATCTGTGCTATGGTTGTGTTAGATTTTTTAAAAAATCTAACTCAGAGAAATTATTTAATTTTTCCACCCCTCTGCCCCTTCTTTCCTTCTCTTTCTCCCTTCCATCCTTCCTAAGCACAGATTATCCAAAACCAGCTTTTAATTTGGGTCCTCAAGGATTTTTCTGAACAAGGGACTGAAACAAATCAGAATTCAAGAATAAGAGAGTATTTAGGCTATCAGACAGCCCTTGAAATTTGAAGTTTAAAAAACCTGAACTCATGTCCTCAACAGGCTGTTGACAGAGGGACCTGGAGCGTGATCTCCTTTAAGCCTCTGTTTCCTCATCTGTAAAATGAATTGAATAATAACTGCCACCTCATAGAGTAGTAGAAAGGATGAAGTGATTTCACACAGATAAAAGTGCTCACGAGCTTTCACCCCTCTTGCTGCACTCGGTCCATTTTCTTCGGTCTAAGCAGTCAGAGGCACGCTGGGGCTGTTAACCGGTCAGACCTCCATAGTAAGAGTTTCCATTCCCTCAGTCGAGGCTGGGTGGATGGAGCTGTCCAAGGAGCCCTGCGCTCAGGAGCCATGCCAACACTGGCACTGAACAGGGCACAGACCCCGGCCTGTGCGTTCCTGGGAGGCAGCGCCCCAGACCGTAGCTCCGCTAGAAATCAACAAACCCTCGAAGGGAAGGGCAGGAAGGCGTCCAGAGGCCCGACCCCCACGTCCCTGCATTTTCTGAAGTTTCCCCTTTGAACACGTTCCTTTATTTATTGGGCCTCATTTAACCTCAGCCATGTCCTCCTGGGATCATTTATTTGGTAACTGTCACTCAGCCTGCTCTGGTATTAACCTCATAATCCTATTGATTTCCTCCAAGCTAGTTGGGGGCTTTCTCGACTTCTTCCCGGGGCCGGTAGGGGCTGATTCCCAGTTCTGGTCATTACCGAGGAAGAGGCCCCAGACGGGAAAGGGCCTGCCTAGAGGATCATCTAAGGGTTCCTGGTTCCCACCTTGGGCCCTTCCAGGCTCTGAAAGACAGACTGGTGAGGCCATGAATGCCCAAGTGTGAGGTAAAAGCGGCTGAGCACCCACCAACCCCGCCAGGAGTTCCCTGACTGGCTACTGAGGCCGTCTTTCAGGTCCAAAGGCCAGCGCCTCACCAATCGCAGCTTCGCTTGGCCAGGAGCCCCGCCCCCGTCCGCCATCTTGGACTCCGGAGGGGTAAGGGGCCCAATCACTGCGGTGGAAGCGGGGAGGTGGGGCCGAGTCTGCAGCTCGCGCCCACGTGGCCGTGGGCCTGCGCCTTCCCTCCACCTGCGGCTGGAGCCTGGCCCCTGTCGAGCTGCAGCTGCAGCTCCCAGACACCACCCCTGCCCGTCGCCAGGGGATTAGTGTCCGTCTGTCGTTTGGGATCGCCTCGGTGGGGGTTGTCCCAGCCCAGACCAGGGCCTCCCTTTTGCCCTTCCCACAACCACTCTCTCAAGGGCCCAACCTGGGCGGAAGGGATTGTGTTGGGGATCCAACAGCCTGGGGTGCTGATCTCTCCCAGAGCGGAGGTGTGGGGTGACGGGAGTCCCCCCTCCCCACCAAGCCTGAGCCACATGTGCTGGGAAGTTCATTTCCCCTTGTTTTGCAGAACGGGCTCAGGGATTGACCCCAGGAGTGACCCCAGTGTCAGGAGGCATTAATGATCTCCATACGGGCAATAAACAGGCAGACCGGCTGGTTTGGTGTGGAGGTGCCCTGGAATGGGGCCGCCTTATTAGCCTCACATTCGCTCAAGGGTAGAGGCTTAATTAGCAAGGGCTTCCTCCCCCAAACATCCTTGAGCTCCTTGGGTACATGGTTGGAGACACTGGAGCCTTCTGGCTGGTTCCTCTGCTCCTTGTAGGCCTCCTCAAGAGGCAACCTCTTCAGGGGTCAGCTTAGCCATTTGGCCACTTCCAAGAGGAATTCTTGCTTGCTTCTGATAAAGCCTCTCTTCTTTTTAAAAAGCCTCCAAAGGCCAAATCCACACGTTCTGAGTCACCTCACTTTTTTGTCTATAAGAACCCAGGAACAAGAAGACTTTCCTCTTCTTTAACTTAACTCTCCCTAAACCCTATTTTCCCAAGAGCAAGGGGACTAAGTAGGTGGTTATCAGCCTTTTGCCGGGGGCAGTCTTTAGCAACTGCCCAGACTATGAAAAACACAATCTGATTTGTCATATTTCCCTCCAAATGTATTTCCATCAGGTTGGTCACTTGTTCTAGGTGCATGACTCCCACCCACTCTAGTGGGAGAGACAGACTTGTAAACAAATGCCCAGTAATAAATGGGGCTCAGGGCTGTGATCTATTTCCATGTTAAATGCGAAGAGAGTACAAAAGAGGGGATAACTAACTCACATCCTTCCACAAGTTTCCATGAGGAGATGACATCTGAGTCCATCTTTGAAAGATGAATATGTGTAGGATCCTGAGAGATAGAGGATGTGAAAAGGAAGTCCCAGGAGAGCGGAAGGGCAAGTATTGGGTTGGCCAAAAAGTTTGTTTGTGTTTTTCCTAACCATCTTATGAAAACCCCTAACAAACGTTTTGGCCAAAGCAATATAAAGGTTCAGGGGCTTTCCTGATGGCTCAGTCGGTAAAGAATCCACCTGCAGTGCAGGAGACATAGGAGACGCTGCTTCAGTCCCAGGATTGGGAAGATCCCCTGGTGAAGGAAATGGCAACCCACTCCAGTATTCTTGCCTGGGAAATCCCTGGCGGGCCACAGTCCATGGGGTCTCAAAGAGTCAGACACAATGGAGTGATTAAGCACGCACAATACAAAGGTACAGAGGGCATGTTTGAGGAGCAGCATAACTGCAGTGGTAGAAAATGAAGCTTTGTAGAAAGGTACAGTCTGGGAACGGCCTTGTAAACCCTGTTAATTACTCTATCTAGGTAACAATTGCAGGACATTGAGCTCCTCAGAGACAGCGCAAATGAGAGCTCAACAGGTACTGAGTGACTCAGCCTCGCTGAGGAAAAATAATTAAACATGAGCAAGGAGAGCCTAAGAAACTGAGAGGCAAATTGTCATCATATGCATTCTTTGTGCAGACTTGCCAATTTGCACAAGAAGGGAAGTCCCTTGCAGTCCAGTGGTTAAGGACCATTCGTTTTCCAATGCAAGGTTTGATCCCTGGTTGGGGAGCTATGATCCCACATGACTCATGGCCAAAAAAATCAAAAGATAAAACAGAACTAATGTTGTAACAAATTCAATAAAGACATTAAAAATGGTTCACAGAAAAAAAAAATCTTAAAAAAAAAGAAGAAAAGCACAAGAAGAAACACCCAGATGCTTTAGTCAGTTTCTTGGAGTTTTCAATAGACCATGTCTATAAGGAGAAAGAAAAATTTGAAGACGTGGCAAAGGCAGACAAGGGCCATTGTGAAAGAGACATGAAAACCTGTGTCTCTCTTAAAGGGGAAACAAACAGAAAAAAAAGGTCAAGGGTACCCAAGAGGCTTCCTTCAGCCTTTTTCTTATTTTATTCTGAGTTTGACCCCAAATTCAAAGGAGAGCATCTGGGCCTATCCATTGGTGATGTTGCAGAGAACCTGGGAGAGATGAGGAATAACTGCAGCAGATGACAAGCAAGCAGCCTTATAAAAAGAAGGCTGAAGGGAAAATATGGACAGGATATTAGTGTCTACTGAGCCAAAGGAAGCTGACATAGCAAAAAAGAGAGTCATCAAGGCTGAAAAAAAAAAAAACAAACAAGAAAAAGAAGATTAAAAGGGGGAGGAGGAGAAAGAGGAAGAAGATGATGATGAATAAATTGGTTCTATTGAAGTTTTTTTTTTTTTTTTTTCTTGCCGTTAAAGCATTTATGGAGAAGGAAATGGTATCCCATTCCAGTATTCTTGCCTGGAGAATCCCATGGACAGAGGAACCTGGCAGGCTACAGTCCATGGGGTCGCAAAGAGTCGGACACAGCTGAGTGACAAAGCAGCATAAAGCAGTTAACTCCCTCATACACAACTCCTTTTTAAGAAACAACTGAAATGTAAGGCTGTGTAAGATTTGTTTTTACACTGTACCGTGTCTTTTTTTTCCCTATTAGTTACACTACCAAATGTGTCTTTAGCTAGCTCTGTCCTGGTGGTATTTTCAATGGCTGCTAACCTGATACAGTGTGAGGGTTATAAATTGGCATGGAAATTTAAAGTAGGTTCTTTTTGGGCTTCCCTGGTGGTCCAGTGGCTAAGACTGCACCTCCCACTGCAGGGAGCACAGTTTCAACCCCTGGTCAAGGAACTAAGATTCCACATGTCTTATGGCCAATAATAAATAAGGAAAAAATAAAAAGTACTAAGAAATAAAATAGGCTCTTGTTGGTGCACCACACAAATTAATTATATATGAGGATGGAAGTCTTTTCATCTTCAGTTGTTTTTGATAAAGTTTATATTAATACAAAATAATTGTTGTTCTGCTACTGAATACCACTCTATAACTGCAAAAACAAAATATTGCAGCAATTTTGTTGACCATCTGAATTCCTCTAAGTAAATACAATTTAAAAAATCAGTATTGTTGTCCTTTTCCTAGGTCTGAAACTTTTCTTATTGAGAGGAAGCTTGTCTTTTGCCTTCACCCATTTTGGATCACATAAATTATTACCGTGTTTATCTTTTCAATACAGTTAGCTGATAAAAAGCTATTGTCAAAAAAAAAAAAAAAAGCTATTGTCTACACACCTTGTATATGATGAAGGTAATAAAAGTTGAATTGGACCAGAAAAACCCCACAACTCCCTCCCCCAAACCCAAACCAAAACCCAAGCAAAAACAACAGCAAAAAACTTTATTGAAGGGCAATGGGTAGACATGAAGGGTTTTTAGCAGGAAACAGAACTGGACTGATCAGATTTGTGTTTTTGAAGGTGATTGCTGGTAAGGTGGGTAGATTTAGGGGTGAGGAATGGTAACAAGGATACCAGTTATGAAGGCAGGGAAATTATTCAAAAGATGTCTAGAAGATGTGGTATAGGAAAGAGGCTAGAGTTTAGGATGTCTCTGGGTAGGAATATGATAGACATTTGTGATTTTGTATCCAAACAGTTGACTCTCCTTTTTCAGGTTCAGAACCCCAGTTTCATTGTAGAGGAAAGAATCATTGTCATTAGGTAGAGTGGGATGAGAACAGTTTCAGTGAAGGAGTTCTGCCCATCCCCAGCCAAGACATTAGATACCCTCTTCCTAGAATTCTAATCTTGAGCATCAAGGCAGAGAAAACAGAGGCAAAGGAACTGAATCATCCTCTTTGGGCCTCAGCTTCCTTACCGGTACAGTTCATTTAAGATTCAACAAACGGACTTCCCTGGTAGTCCAGTGGTTAATGCTCTGCCCTTCCACTGTATAGAGCGTGAGTTTGATCCCTGGTCTAGGAACTAAGATCCCATATGCTGTGTGGCATGGCCCAAAATGATAATAATAATAATAATAATAAAATTCAACAAATACTACCTGGTGGGTAACATTCTTCTTTTATTTTATTGAAGTACAGTTGTCTTACAATGTTGTGTTTATTTCTACTGTATAGCAAAATGATTCAGTTACATGGTGTGTATGCATGCATGTGTGCTCGATTGCTCAGTCGTGTCTGGCTCTTTACAACCCAATGAACTGTAGCCTGCCAGGCTCCTCTGTTCAGGGGATTTTCCAGGCAAGAATACTGGAGTGGGTTGCCATTTCCTTCTCCAGGGGATCTTCCCAGACCAGGGATCTCCTGTAAATTCTTTACCACTGAGCCACAGGGCAGTTTTTAATCCTTCCTGACCCAGAGATTGAACTCGCGTCTCTTGCACCTCCTGCATTGCAGGTGGGTTCTTTACCAGTGAGTCACTGGGGAAGCCTGTGTGTGTGTGTGTGTGTGTGTGTGTCTGTGTGTATTTTTCATAGTCTTTTCCATTATGGTTTCTCACAAGATATTCAATATAGTTCCTTGTGATATGCAGTAGGACCTTGTTCTTTATCCATTCTATATGAAATACTGATAGCTCCCAATCCATCCCTCCCCACCCCGCTTTGCCCTTGGCAGCATGGTAGGTAGCGTTCTTATTCTCCATTCTCCAGTCTTTGTGCCCTGAGGGAGCCATTCACCTGCACCCACTGCTCAGCTCCCTGTAGCTGCTCCAACTTTCGTCACTTCTGAGCCTAGATTTTGAGCCTTTCCTTCGAGCTGATGAGTCGCTTCACCCTTCCAATAAATCCCCTCTCTCTGCTTAAGCCAGCCAGGTTCATTTCAACAACTCCAAAAGCAGAACCCTATCTGGTTGTGATGACATTGAGACTGAAGAGGCAGTGGGTGGGGGCAGAGATGAGTTTAGTTTTAGTTGTGCCAGGACTGTAGTTGGAAGGACGGGGGGTTGAAGACTCAGAACCCATCAGTGCATGGTGGGGATTCACACTGTAGCTGAGAAGACCACTCAAGGAGAATTCTTTCAAAGCAAAAAGAAAGAAAAGGAAAGAAGGAGACCAAGAAGAGAATCTGGAGGGTGTGGAAAAGAAGATAGGAAACTAGCTGGGACTTGAACACAGCCAAAACCCTGCTTGGGACTTGAACCCACGTGGCTGGGACTCAAACCCAGCCAAAACCCACAGTACCTGCTTTCAGGACCTAATGAAGCTTGGGTTCTTGATGTCTCATTGCAGAAAGAATTCAGCGAGAGACAAAGTGATAGGTAAGATGTGGATTTATTCAGATACAGTGAGAACCACACTCCACAGACAGAGTGTGGACCATCGCAGAGAACGAGTGTGGCCCAAAATTTGGTTCGGTTAGTAGGCTGGGTAATTTCATATGCTAATGAGTGGGAGGATTATTCCAACTATTTTGGGGAAGGGGCGGAGATTTCCAGGATTTGGGCCACCGCCCACTCCTTGGTCCTTTAACAGTGCCTTGGAACTGGCATGGCATCTCTGGGTGTGTCATTTCACTTGCTGATTGAGGATCAAGGCCTGGTCTTGTCTGCCAACTTGGTCCCGTTTGATTCTAATTGGTTTATGTTGTGTCCTTGGGCCATGTCAGTCTTTCCAAAGTTGTGCCCTGCCCCTTTCTCTCCTGTTACAAAATCGGTTAAAGGGTTGGCCAAGAAGGAGTGCAGTCCTGGCAGAAAAAGAACTTTTTTGGAGCAAGGAAGAGGTCAGTATAGTGTAAAATACTGACAAGAGTGTCACAGAGGAGAATAAATGACTGAGGATGTTAGAAAGAGCAGATGGAGTGTAGGGGAGAGAAGAGTCGACCTCCCTCCTGACTGTTGGAGGCTCAGATGAGCTGGCTGCGGTGAATTGGGGTGGGGGGGGGCCCATCAAATGAGAAGCTGGTATTCTGATTTCCTGGGGGCTTCTGGAAAGAGCAATTCAATGCGTGCCTCCTGTATCATCCTTCCCTCTTGTGGACATTGACAAAAATTTGCCAGTAAGTCCCTACACCCCACTGGACCCCTTTCCTACCCGGAGGGCCTGTCCTGGGGAACTCTTTCTCAGACTCACCGAGGAGCCTAGGGCTCAGCTGAGAAGCTGGAGACAGCCTGCTGTGGTCCTGGATCCCTGCGGTGGCCTCTCCTTCACAGCCCGCCCTCCCACCTCACTGTGGCTACCATCCCAGCTCAGCCAGCTGACAGTAAAGCCTCCAAGACTAACTCTGAATCCCCACCCCACCCCGCTCCTCAGACCCCAAAGTCCCCTGAACACAGCTCTCTCACGATGGCCCGCACGCTGCCTCCCTGCATCTTGTTCACTCTGCACCCCTTCCCTCCTCCACTTCCTGCCTATGTGCACGCTTGACAGTTTCCATGCCTGAGCCGGCAATAGCCCTGAGGAGTAGAAACGGAGGAAGTGGGATCATCATGCCCTTTTTATAAATAAGGAAACTGAGGCTCAGGAAAGTAAAGAGATCTTCCCAAAGTCACACAAACAGGAAGTGGCCTGTGCAGACTTCTGGAGTCCGATGGCTTCTAGAAGCCAGACCCTGGAAGCCAGGCCTAGTGCCGTTGTCGCCTCTCTGCCAGCACGGGACAGGCTGTTGGCTTCTGCAATTTGGCCAGAGGTGCTCTGGGGGCATCCTGGGTGCAGCGGTCAAGAGTTTGGAGCCTTGGGTATTACCTTGGGTAACTTAGCCTCGCTGGGCCTCAGTTTCCTCATCTGTAAAATGAGCAAATAAAAAAGAAAGAAAGTAAAAACGTTAGTCTCTCACTTGTGTCTCTTTGCAGCCCCATGGACTGTAGCCCGCCAGGGTCCTCTGTCCCTGGAATTTTCCAGGCAAGAATACTAGAGTGGGTTGCCATTCCCTTCTCCAGGGGATCTTCTCAACCCAGAGATCAAACCTGGGTCTCCTGCATTGCAGGTGGATTCTTTACTGTCTGAACCACCAAGGAAGCCATAAAATGAGCAAAATAATACCCATTTATGTCATCAGATCATTAAATATTGGGAAAGCATTTAGAACACTACATAGTAAATAGATTTACTTGAAAGAAAATCAGTGAACCCAGTGATTTAGGCAGGATAGCACTTGACTGAAAAAGACTAGATCCAATCACTCATGGTCCCTTGCTGCTGCTTTAGAGTCAAATATCTGCCTTATAGGAAATCTGCCAGTCACAGCAGGCTGCAGAGGGAACAGAAGAGTTAACCACTGTCAACAGTCTACCATATTCCCTTCACTTCTTTCTTAGAATTATTTTTTAATGTATTAAATTTTAATGAAATAGACCTAGAAAAGTCAGTCATCAGCTTTTCAGATGAGGGTCATTTTGATGAACCATTGAGTGCCTTTTGTTCCTATATACAAGCATTGGTGTCTGGGTTGTTTTTTTTTTTTTTTTAATGTTTTCAGGGTTTTATCCCCTTTCCAATTAATATTTAGTTCATTACTTGTGCTCTTGGCTACTTGTAACAGCAAAGAGTCGGAACAACAGAAATGTTACTTAATCATGACCAGTTACCAAATTGTATGAGTGGTGTGATCCAAGTTTTAGAAAAAATTTGTTACATCTCAGCAGGAGTACATGGGAAGGTGTGACCAGTAGTTGCCCCAGGGAAGGTAGGGTTGTGGGTATTCTACTTTGTTCTTTTGTGGGTTATGTTTTCCTTTGACTCATCTGTAAATTTTTCTATAATGAGAAAAATTATATTTTTATTACAAATATTTTTATTTGTATTTTTATTTGCTATTTTTTGCTTTATTTTCTATATTTTATTTGCTATTTTTATTACAAAAATAGAAATAAGAACAATAATGATAAACAGTAGCTAGCTTTAAACACTTATCATATGCCCATGTATTAAATCCTTGACACTGGCTTCCCAGGTGGCGCTAGTGGTAAAGAATTTGCTGCCAATACAGGAAACGCAAGAGACGAGGATTCGATCCTTGGGTTGGAAAGATTCCCTGGAGGAGGAAATGGCTATCTGCTCCAGTATTCTTGCCTGAAAAATTCCATGGACAGAGGAGCCTGGCGGGCTACAGTCCATGGGGTCGCAAAGAGTCAGACAAGACTGAGCTACCAAGCATGCACGCACACACCTCCATTAGCTCATTACATTAAGTAAATGTAAACTATGAATTCCCTAAGTGGGTACATCAACATAATGTAGACACTGTTATCCACTTTTTAAAATAAACTTTTATTTCAGAATAGATTTATAGAAGAGTTGCAATAGGAGTTCCCCGGTGGCCTAGTGGCTAGGATTCCAGGCTTTCACTGCTGTGACCCGGCTTCAATCCCTGGTCAGGAACCTGAGATCCTGCAAGTCACCCAGCAAGGTCAGAAAAACAAAGTTGCAAAGATGGACATCCCAGATAGCTCACCTCCAGTCTCCCCTACTGTTAACATCTTACGCCACATGAATATGGTATATCTGTCCCAACTAGTGAGTGAATATTATACATTGTTAACCAAATAAAGACTACCCTACTTGATTCAGATTTCCTTAGTTTTTGCTTCCTGTCCTTTTTCTGCTCCGGGATCCCATCCGGCATATCACCTCACATTTAGTCATCATCTCTCCTGAGGCTCCTCTTGGCTGAGACAGTCCAGCTTTCCCAGTGCTTGACAGCCTGGCAGGTTTAAAGACTGTGCGTGCTGAGTCGCTTCAGTCGTGTCTGACTCTTGCGACCCCATGGACTGTGGCCCTCCAGGCTCCTCTGTCCGTGGGATTCTCCAGGCAAGAGTACTGGAGTGGGTTGCCATGCCCTCCTCCAAGGGACCTTCCCAATCCAGGGATCAAACCTGCATCTCTTAACATCTCCTGCATTGGCAGGCAGGGTTCTTTAAAACTCATGCCACCGCTGGTCAGTCATGTGGATTCTGCCCCTTGATTGGGGTTTGTCTCATGTGTTTCTCGTGATTAGACTAGGGTTGTGGGTTTAAGTGAGGAGACCCTCAGAGGTGAAGCGCCCTTCTCATCACACCCTATCAGAGGGACGTGTTACCCAGATGATTTATCACTAATGATACTGACCTTGATCACTTGGGTGAGGTAGTGTTTGTCAGGTTTCAACTGTGACATTCTCTGCTTTTGTCGGGAAGAAGGCAGGCACTGGCTCAGCCCACATTTTAGGAGTGGGGCGTTCTGCTCCCCTCTTGGAGGGAGGGGCATTACATCCCGTTATTTGAAATTCTTCACAGTAGATTTCTCCATTCTCCTCAATTTATTTATTTATTCAATCTCTTAGTTATATCAGTATAACCTCTCCGACATTCATGTGGTACTTTGGGTTATGATCCAACGCTCTGTTATTTATTTTGTCACTCACCTTGTTGCATTTTGGCCATTGGGAGCTCTTTCAGCTGGCTCCTGGGTCCCTTTGACATCCGACCATTATCATCCACCTTCCATGAATGAAAAAAATAAAATGGGGAGAAGATGACTCACAGCAGAAGAGTCACACTGCTGGTGAATAAGGGTCTGTTTCTAACTTCTGGGCAGCCAGTATGATCATTAGACACTACTGTCTCCTCTAAACACACACACCCGTTTTAAGAAATTTTGGAGTTTGGATAGATTTTGCCCTGCTTACAAAACTTTTCTAATTTTTCTTAATCAGTAATCTTGGCTATGGTATCTTTTCATGCCTCTGTGTGTGTGTGTGTGTGTGTGTGTGTGTGTGTGTGTGAACATCTAGTTTTTCCCACAAATCCTTGTGGTTATATACTAATTTTGCTTTGATAAATAAATACTTTATTGTTGGACACGGCAGTTATTTCAAATGTTTGCTAATATATACAACATAGAGAAGAAATAATTATCTATAAAAATTAGAAATTAATATGTAGATTTAACACTCTTTGAAAAGATGTACAGAAAAGCTTAAAGGCATCTAAAGATTGCAATACCACTTCACAAGCAACTAAAAATTCAAGGACTCAAAGCAGCAGCTGTGGATATATGTTCATCGTTTCCAAGGCCATGTGGTTGTTGAGTCTGCTTTGGGCCAGCTACCTGGAGCCCGTCTACCGGCTCCTCTCTGCCTGGTAACTTCCTACAGCACAAGTGGCTTGGGCACACTTCCGGTTTCCCGTAGGGCTCCTGCAAAGCCCCCCACCCCCTGCCCCCGTCACCACTCCTGGTCTGAAAGCTGCAAGACAGCAGAGTCCATGGAGGAAAGACTGCCAGCCGCCCGCACCATGATGCCGGTCGCTCCCCATCCTTCCCACTGCTGCCCCAGCACAGCCCAGCGGGTGGCTTGCACCCTCCATCCTCTGCCCAGAGTTACCCTCCTCCCCCCTGCCACCACCTCGGTCACCACTGTCTGCAATACCTCCCACTACAAGACCCTGTGAGGGGGGCAAGGGCAGGAACCGATGCCCAGAGGAGGGACTGAGGAAACCGAGGCACAGAGGGTAAGGGAACCAGCCAGACGCAGAGTCAGGCAGCGCTAGAAGCCAAGCGTCTCCCTCAGAACCCAGGGCCCCTGCCTGCTCCCTGGCTGCAGGGGGATCTCTGCCCTGGACCCTCTTCTGTGATGGGAGATGCTGACCCAAGATCTTACCTGTCGCTTGCTGTGCTCGGCTTGACCACCTCCTCAGAGGCGGTGGTCTTCTTGCTTCTGCCAACACAAGAGGAAGCTGTGGAGCGCTGGGGGGCCCCCAGCCTCTCCCTCGGACTCCACCAGTCAAAGACAGGACCAAAGTCAGGAGGAAACACCCGTGCAGGATGGACACCCTGGGGTCCGCACGTGCAGCCCCCTAGACTGCACATGCAGTCTAGACCAACGTTTCTCAACCTCACACTGTTGACATTTGAGGCCAAATAATGCCTTGTAGTAGGGCGGCCCTGTTTTTGCGGCTCACTCAGCAGTGTCCTGTCCCTTCCAGGGGCCTTTTGCATCCCCTACTCCAGGTTATGCAAACCCCAAATATCCCCAAACACTGCCACTGTCCTTTGGGAGGGAGGTCAAAAATCACCCTCATGTAGAAACACTGGCCTAAACAGACAACCACTGGGTTCTGAGGATAGTGTCCGCCTTGATTACATTCTTTTCCAGAAATATATTCCTATTTATTCAGTATGTAACCAACTGTGACTTGATTTGTATACTTTTAAGATTGAAAGCAAAAGGAGAGGGCGGCAGAGGATGAGATGCTTAGATAGCATCACCGACTCAGTGGACATGAATTTGAGCAAACTCCAGCAGATAGTGGAGGAGAGGGAGGCCTGGTGTGCTGCAGTCCATGGGGTCACAAGGAGTCAGATACGACTTGGCTACTGAACAACAACAACAACAACAAAGCAAATTTTCATGTCAGCGATTCACAAATTTTTTATCAGAACGTGATGTCCTAATTTGGGGGTTTTAAAGTATGGTCTCTGTGGCCTGTTCTTAAAGAAAGGACAGCAATCATCTTATAGCTAAGACTTTAACTCAGTCCTTGACCCAAAGTTCCGGTGTCCTGGGGAAGAATTCAGCTGGCTCTGGGGAAGGGTGTAGCTGCTGACCCGAGGCGTTGGGGCATCTCTGGCCATGACACAGACCCTTCCTGAATGTTGTCTCTGCACCACACAGCCTCCTGGTGAGCAGGGGCTCTGCCCGTGAAAGCCGGATGGCAGCTTGCAGAGCAGGGGTGCTCATAGCCCTGGTACGTCTCCTGTGGCCTCTCCGCCCAACACACCCACCTTCCCACCACACACAGTGAGGGCAGGCCAGAGCAGCAGACACTGTCTCATCAAAAGATACATATATATGGTCCATACTGCAGTCTCAAAAAAAAACTTTTGCCCTTCTGAAAGATGGTGGGATCAAAGTAGAGAGCCCTGTTTTTTGCTTTTCCCAGGATGGACCAATAAGGGGAGAGCCAACCAGACTCAGGGGTACTTCTGGCAAACAGGTGAGGTCTGGCGATGGAGGGCAAGAAGATGGTAAACTTGGACTCTCACTGACCAGAGGCAGAGTGGGTAGCTCAGTTCAGTTCAGTCGCTCAGTCGTGTCCGACTCTTTGCGACCCCATGGACTACAGCACACCAGGCTTCCCTGTCCACCACCAACTCCCAGAGCTTGCTCAAACTCATGTCCATTGAGTCGGTGATGCCATCCAACCATCTCATCCTCTATTGCCCCCCTTCTTCTCCCACCTTCAATCTTTCCCAGCATCAGGGTCTTCTCCAATGAGTCAGTTCTTCGCATCAGGTGGCCAAATGATTGGAGTTTCAGCTTCAACATCAGTCCTTCCAATGAATATTCAGGACTGATTTCCTTTAGGATGGACTGGTTTGATCTCCTTGCAGACCAGGGGACTCTCAAGAGTCTTCAACACCACAGTTCAAAAGCATTAATTCTTTGGCACTCAGCTTTCTTTATGGTCCAACTCTCACATCCATACATGCCTACTGGAAAAACCATAGCTTTGAGTAGATGGGCTTTTGTCGGCATTCTCTATAATTACATGTAAACAGAATCACACAGTATGTGTTCTTTTTTGTCTGGCTTCTCTTATTCAGCATAATGATTTTAGGTTCATCCATACTGATGGGTAAATGTATCACCTTTATTGCTGAGTAGTATTCCATTGTATGGATATTACCACAATTTGTTTATTCAATCACCTGTTGATGGACATTTAGATTATTTCCAGATTTGGCTGTTGTAAATAAAACCTCCATAAACATTTGTGTTCAAGTCTTTGTGTGGAAATATGTTTTCATTTCTCATGGAATTTTCTAGGACTGGGGTAGAGGTTGCCAGGAGTAGGGACACAAGAAAAAGCCCTCCCTCATCTGTTAAGTCAATAAATATTTATTAGGATGGTGATGTGCCAAGCCTGAACTACAGGCTAAGACAGCCAGGACAAAGAGGGCTCTCATGACCTTTCAGTATGGTCAGCACCGTGGCAGAAGTGGCCTCTGTGGAAGGGGGCCAGCCCAGCGAAGGAGGCCAAGAGAGCCTCAAAGATCTTCAGACCACAGTCCACCAAGAAGGCTTCATTTGGAATGCAGGTGTGCGAGGGAACGTTTTTTAATAGCTCTGAGGGAAAGACTTTTAAATTAAATTATCTTTTTTTTTTTTCCCCCACTTAACACCAAGGTAAATTTCCCTAAGAGATGGGAGTTTCCACTGGGAGGAGAGAGAAATGTGGACAGACCCCTCAGGGGATAGTGAGTCTGGGTAAGATTTCTGGACAATCAGAAAGAAAGCTATATTAGTGTAGCACAAACTTGGTGGCTCAAAGAAAAGACATGGATTCTCTCATGGTTCTACAGGCTGGAGTTTGGAATCACGGTTGTGTGGGGCCACACTCCCTCTAACGGAAAATCCTTCCGGCCTCCTCCCTCCCCTTCCCTCCCACCCCACCTTCCTTTAGGACCCACCCTAAATCCAGGATGATGTCACCTTGAAATCCTGAACTTACTGCATCTGCAGAGACCCTATCCAAGTAAGATCACCTTCACAGGTACTGGGGGATAAGATTTGGTTATCTCTTTTGCAGGGCAGTGGTGGACACAATTTAATCCACTGCAAAAGGTGAACTACCAAGAATTTAAAAAACTTTGGCCCAGAAGCTAAATAAAATAATAGTAATAAAATGAAAGTGAAAGTCAAAGTTGCTCAGTTGGGTCTGACTCTTTGCCACCCCATGGACTATAGAGCCCATGGAATTCTTCAGGCCAGAACACTGGAGTGGGTAGCCGTTCCCTCCTCCAGGGGATCTTCCCAACCCCGGGATCGAACCCAGGTCTTCCGCATTGCAGGTGGATTCTTTACCATCTGAGCCACAAGGGAAGCCCATTAAAGTCAATATTGTTAAGAGTTTCCTATATGCCAAGATCTGTCCTAAACACCAAACGGAAATGCTCCCATTTAATCCCCCTGGCAGTTCTGAGGCAAGTGAGAGCACTGGCTGCAGTGAGAAAATCATGGGTGGTACCAGGCACTTCGTTAGCATGGTCACAGTTGCACAGCAGATAAGCAGGCCAGCCCCAGAGTCACTGCATCACTTTACAGGTGATGCAGCAGGCGTCCCCCTAAAGTTCTTGGAGGTCTTGGACATCTTTCTCCTTGCAGGGCTTGGGGGAGTGGAGGTGGGGGAGATTCTTCCCCTTGGGAAGAGGACAGAGGTGGTGAGTGAATCCCCTGCCAGCTGGCTTTGCCCATGAGTTCTTCTAACCCTTGAGCCTGGGAGCTCCCACTGA
Organism: Cervus canadensis; assembly: GCF_019320065.1. Classification (NCBI taxonomy): domain Eukaryota; kingdom Metazoa; phylum Chordata; class Mammalia; order Artiodactyla; family Cervidae; genus Cervus; species Cervus canadensis. Next base: position 48,526,162 of record NC_057386.1, on the reverse strand, counting down.
GTCAGAAGAGCTAGGCAGAGCCCCACACAAAATCTGGGAAGAGAAGTTAAGGCAACATGGTGATTTTGAAACATGCAACTCAAGAGTGGGGTGGGAGACCCAGAGAAGTTAAGAATGAGGGTGCTCAGGGTGAGGCTGGCCAGCAGCTGAGGGCTGCCTCGGGCGTCTCTTCCACCTGGGGAAGAGGTTTGCCCTGCCTGTGAGTCTGGGTGGGCCAGGCAGCCACTTTCCTGGCCTGGCATTTAGGAACAGGCTATGGGAAGCAAAATCTTGACAGCACCACCAATGACAAGCTAAGAGGCAAAAGGGGCAGAGGGGTCCTCTCCCAGTTTAGCCAGTCCTCCTTTCTTCCTCTCGAAGAATTTATTCTCTTCTCCCCATTCTTCCTTAGATAATCAATCTACTGTCTTCAGGTCGTCAAATTTTGAAACCTACCCATTGCCCAAACTGACCCAGGAAAAGCTGAGGCCAGTAACTGACCATCTCCAGCCCCAGCATGGGGTTGAGCAGTTTAGAAAAGCACTCAGCACAGATTCATTACCAGGCACATTAATATAAATGTCACTATCACTTAGGTGCTAGGCCGCTAGGTGTTCTTTATTTATTTGACTGTGTCTGGTCTGAGTTGCCACAGATAGGATCTTTGTTGCCTCGAGCAGGATCTTTCCTTGTGGCTCATGGGCTCAGTAATCGCAGAGCACGGGCTTAGTTGCTCCACAGCATGTGGGATAGTAGGGATCGAGCCTGCATCCCCTGCATTACAAGGCAGATTCTTAACCACTGGACCACCAGGGAAATTCCAGCAAGGTCTTCTTATACATTACCTTTTTAATCCACAGTTCCCCTATTAGGTAAGATTATTATTTCTATTTCAAATAAATTGTGGTTCAAACAGGTTAAGGTCTACCTGACTCCAGAGCTTTTGCCCTTATCCCCCCATACATCAGTGGTTCTCAAAAAGTGGTCCCTGGACCAGTGGCCTTGGCATCACCTGGGAATTTACCAGACATGAGAATGCTGGGGCTCTATCCAGAATCTAACGTTCTTTGGGAAGAGCCCAGCCATCACCCTCTAGGTGATTCTGATGCAAGTTTGGAAACAACTGCCCTGTAGTATCCTACCCGCTTCAAAGATTCAGGCAGGCCGAAGTTCTTTTGTAATAGGATGTACAGACTGACAGATGAAGGAAATAGCCTCTCTCCGGAGTTTAGTAAAGACTTTCATCTAGTTCTCATGAAATCTTTGAGGACAAATGAGAAGACCAGTAAGAAAGGAGGCTGGTACAACATAACAGTGTGTCTTCAATCCAGAGGCACAAGTAGGACCAACAGCAGCTGGACAGTCACCCCTAGAGAGTGCTAATTAACAGGTCAGTACAAATCTGGCAGGAAGTCTCCACCAAGGAGCCACAGGAGTCCACCTAGTTTGACTTTTTACTCAATGATATGGAAGATGACAAGCATCAGCTTGATAGGTGTCACAAACTGGGGGAGATGGCAAATACATCAGATAACAGATTGAGGACCAAACATGATTTTGACCAATCAGAAGGAGACATAGATATGAAATCCAGCACACAGTTGCCATGTATGGTTGTGTAGGTTGTTGATTACCCAAGTGAATCTTTTGAGTTGAGGAACTAAATGGGGGCTGAAATTCAGCCATCACTCCACTTAATTCCACTCAAAAGGAGAGGAACCTTTTAAAAATTCAGATCAATGCCAGCCCTCGTTGGATGCATGAGACAAGTCCTGTGGGCTGGTGCACTGGGATGACACAGAGGGATGGGATGGGGAGGGCGGTGGGAGGGGGGTTCAGGATGGGGAACACATGTAAATCCATGGCTGATTCGTGTCAATGTATGGCAAAAACCACTACAATATTGTAAAGTAATTAGCTTCCAACTAATAAAAATAACTGGGAAAAAAAATAAAAACATAAAAATAAAAATTCAGATCAAAGGTATTTTATGAATTTGCAACATGCTGGCTCACCTTTTTCTACTGGGATAAAAAATATATGCAACATAAATTTGTTATTTTTTAAAAATTACAACAGCTGGAAGTGTCTGTTAAACTCTTTAATGTAGCACCATTCACAGTGGGGCAAGATTCTTGATCTCAGGTGGGGCAGAGTTTTGAGTGTGGGTTTCATGGAATATATAGAAACTACCTGGATGATAAGCAGAGGCTGCTGAGTCAAGGTTCAAAAAATAGGGGCAGGTGAGATCTTGTTCCTCTTGCATTAGCTCCCTCAGGCACCAGCCATCACTTGAAGCAGGCATCCTCGGGAGAGCTGACTATGAGTTGGCAGACATCCTGCATCTCACCCACATCCAACCGGGAGATGAAGAGCTAGCTGGTCCTTCTCCTTCATGGATTTCCCCTTGTCGGAGACCTAGGGCACATATTCACGGGGAGGCTGCAGAGCGTCTGTGACCTGAGCTTTGGTGTATAATACCTGCCTGCCACCGTGCCCCGTTGCACACTCCATCATGGAGTCCCGGGACACCTTGGGAGCTTAGATCTGCAGGCAGCACGGCTTCAGATTTTTCTCCATGTCATCCATTTCCTCCGTGCAGAGAATGATCAGGAAGACTGAGTTCTCCAGCTGGTCCAACCGGCAGGCCTCCACTTTGCTAAGCCTTATGCTCACCATGGTGGCATGTAAACTCCCACATGCCACTGACGTTTTGTTCCTGAATGTTTCTCTAGGGCACCAAAGTGACACTGAGGATTTTCCAGACCATCAGTTGCTATGGGAAGAGCTCTCAGATCGGGAGGTACCAGCAGCTCACCCTGTAGATCTCACACTGATGCGCGGGGTGGGGCTGGGGGTCAGACTCTGGAGGTGCCTGTAGCCACAGCTCACTGGCCTTGCAAAGGGCTGCCCCCTCAGGGAGTTTTCCGTGTGTAAATATTTTTTCCATTCTATTTGCTGTTTTTTTCACTCTCTTGATAATGTTTTTTGAGGTACAGAGATATTTAATTTTGTGAAGTTTATCTATTTTTTTTTTCCTGTCACTTGTGCTTTTGGTATCACGTTTAAGAAACCATTGCTAAACCTAAAGTCATGAAGATTTTCCTGTATAATTTCGTCTATGATAGTTTTAGCTTTTAAACTTAGGTCTTTCATCCATTTTTGAGTTTATACATGATATAAAGTAAGAGTCTAACTCCTTTCTTTTGCATGTGAATATCCACTTTTCCTAGCACCATTTTTTGAAAAGACTGTCTTTTCCCCACTGAAATAGCTCCTTCATGGAAAGTCAATTGACCATAAATTTGAGGGTCTATTTCTTGGTTCACAATCTATTCCTTTAGTTTATATGTTTATAAGTCAATACCACATTGTTCTGTTTATTGTAGGTTTGTACTATAATTTGAAATTAGGAAACCTGAAACTTTGCTCTTCTTTAAAATTTTTTTTGGGGGGAGGGGACTATTTAGGGTTGCTTGATATTCTACATGAATTTTAGGATGGATTTCTCCATTTCTGAAAAAACTACTGTTGACACATCACTTTTGATACTAAAAAAGAATCAGTGTCACCTGTCCATAGTGGAGACTGGAGAAGGATCTGGTATAGAAGCAACTTGAGTCAATACTGCTCCGTGGCTGCCAAAGAATGAGTGACATTTTTGTTGTCGTTTAGTCGCTCAGTCATGTCTGGCTCTTTGTAATCCCATGGACTGTAGCCCACCAGGTTCCTCTGTCCGTGGGATTTTCCAGGCAAGAATATTGGAGTGAGTTGCCATTTCCTTCTCCAGGGGATATACCCCATTCAGGGATCAAAACTGTGTCTCCTGCATTGCAGGCAGATTCTTTACCACCAAGTCACCAAGGAAGCCCCGAATAACTTTGGACTCTGTTTAAACCAGTGCAAGAGGAGAGAGGCCCTGACACCTGTGCTCCACCCACTCAGGCCCACATTTTTCTAGAGGACTCTAGAGACCACAGATACTGTCTCGAGGGACAGGATAATATATACAGTGAACAGTCCTCAATTGAGGAAACTTGGGAGATGACTGGGTGGAGTTAGAGGAAGGGGTTGTGTGTGTGTGTGTGTTCAGTCACTCAGTTATGTCCGACTCTTTGTGACTGTATGGACTGTAGCCCACCAGGCTCCTCTGTCCATGGGATTTCCCAGGCAAGAATACTGGAGTCGGTTGCCATTTCCTACTCCAGGGGATCTTCCTGACCCAGGGATCGAACCTGCGTCTCTTACATCTCCTGCATGGACGGGCAAATTGTTTACCACTAGCGCCACTTGGGAAGGGGTTGTATGGTAACTTTCAAATATTTGGATGGCCCACCCTACCCAAACTTTCTCTCTCTTCTTCTGCCTATAAAACAAAAGCATCCCCTACAGATAAATGAAGACGAACAAGTGATCTGGAGCTAGTCAAGGCCATCCTGCTTCTAACCATTGGTGAAGTTTTAAACTGTTAGATCAGTTCAAATCTGTAACACCTTGGGAGGTGGTGAGTTCCCCATTATGGACAGTGTCCAAACAGGGCCCAGGTGATGGATGACTGATTCAGTATGGCAACAGGAGTCAATGACCCCAGAGACCCTTTCAGTCATGCAGCAGGGTTCATAAAAGATCCTGTCTGAGAGCGTGGCCCCCTTCTCCTCCCAGAGCCTCTTCTCTGTGACAGCTGTTGCAAGGAATGCTGGGAATGACGTGGTTGCCAACAGGAATCTACTTCAAGTGATGTTTCAATGTCACTTGAGAAGGAGGCAGAGTAACAAACAAAAAAAAGTTAAAAAGAAGAAAAATAAATAAATAAAAGGAAGCAGAGTGAAGAATTTCCCTGGTGATCCAGTGGCCAAGACTCTGCACTCCCAATGCAAGGGCCTGGGTTCCATCCCTGGTCAGGAAACTAAATCCCACATGTGGCACCACTAAAGATCCCACAAGCTGCAACTAAGATCCTGTGTGCTGTACCTAAGACTTGATGCAGCTAAATAAATAAACAAATATTTGTTTAAAAGGGATGGCAAAGTGATGGTCTGGGAACGGCAGACAGACGTAGGTCCCAGCTGGGGCTCTAGCTATACGGTGCTGGCAAGTTACTTTCTCTCTCCAAGATCCAGTTTCCTAATCTGTACAATGGGAAAATAATACTGACTATAACTGACCATATGCAAACTGTCTGCCCCCAGACAGTCTGGGGCGCCAACTCCCACAGCCTCATCCTCTTGCTTACAGACCTGGCCAATTATGGTTGCCTTCCCCTTGTCCACTAAGTAGATACGGAACCCTCAAAGGAGCCAGTCAGAGTCTCCCCAAGTGGTCTGCTCCACACACAGAGAGCCAGGCCTCTCTCTTCCCCTGGGATGGAGTGATGTGAAAGCCATCTGGGCCTCGAGTGCTTTGGGCGTCTTTCCTGTTTTGTGGGGAGAATGTGCCCGAGAGTGGAGCCAGTGCAGAAGAGAGTCAGGTTAAGACCTGGAGCTAATGAGAGACATCCTGGACTAATCTGACTCCCTGGATCCAGCTATGTCTGAAGTCCACTCCCGCTTTTATCAATTATGTAAGCAATAAATTCCAGGTTTGGCTTGAGCTAATTTGAGTTGGGCTTCTGTCAGCAGGAATCCAAAGAGGTTTCTGCAGAGTTGTGTGGATTCGGAGAAATATTGCCAAGTACCTGGCACTTAGGCAGGCATTTTGTGAGAGCCCAGCAAGCTTGGTTTTCTGCTGTAACCGTAATGGATAACAGGGGCGGATGGGAATGGTGTGTTTGGGACAAGTGAGTATGTGATTCCCACGGTGCCAATCAGCATTTCCTTGGCACAGGGGGCAATTTCCTCTCCCCTTGGGCCACAAAACTGGATTTCTATAACCACAGTCGCCCGCAGCCAAGCTCCCTATCCCACAAAGAAGCCCATCTGCGGTGGGAGATAATGACACCAACCCAACCCAAAGAGAAGAAATGACAGAGAAGGTCAAGAGTGTGAGAGCCGGGGACAGCTGTGTGCCCAGCCACCCATGTTCTGAAAGGCGGGCTGCCCCCTCGCCTGTTCTTCCAGGTACCACACGAGTCAACAAACTGCTCTTTTTCTTCAGCTTCAGCTGGATTTCTGTCCCTTGCCAGCAAAGGATTCCTGACTGACATGCCCAGAGGCCAGCTGAGGTGAGGCCGTAAAAGACCCAGTGGGTTGGCTCTGCGGCTGGGACAGTCCGTGCCTGGCTCCCGCGTGGGAAAGGCTGGCTTCCTTTCCTGTCAAGCAGCTCTCACATCTGGTGTCCCCCCGGAGGGGGACAGATAAGGCCGATGGCGGGCACTGATGTCACAGGCAAATGCCCGCTCCAACAGCCACCTCTCAAATCCTCTGAGTAAACTGTGGCCGTGCCCGTAGCCATGTTCTATCCGGTAGGTGGGCCAGTCGCAATGACTGCGTGGCCTCCTGCCCGGCTTGGGGGTGGGCTGGGTTCCCCTGCACCCCTGGTGGGTGAGGGTGAGAGCTCAAGTAGTCTGGGCTGAGCCCCCACGGCAGGTTTGACAGGTGGAGAAACCTGCGGGGCCTTGGCGACACCGCGGCACCCCACCCCCAGCCCCCACCACGTTCTGCCCCGGTGCCCAGCACAGCGCCCTCCATCTCTTTATTCAGGTGTCACTCACAAACTCTGAGCAGATGCTACCTGCCCGGCGTCAAGCTAGGAACAACGCAACAACCGTGAGCAAAATGAAGCTTACGCTCTAGTGAGGGGAGACAGTCAATAAAACAAGTTTAAAAATTCAAAATAAGGTAAAAAATTCAAATTTCAAAAATTCAAAAAATTAAAAATAAGTTTAAAAAGCATGTATAATATTAAAAATGACAACAAACAGAGGAAGGGAGGGAGAAAGTGGGGAGGATGAAGGTGGGTGACTATTTTTACAAAGGTCGACCAAGGACAGTCTCCAGAGAGACACTGGGAAGAGAGGAGGAATGTGCCTGATATGTTCAAGAAATGGCAAAGAATTGCTGATGGGAATGGAAAATGGTGCAGCCATGTTGGAAAACATTTTAGCAGTTCCTCCAAAAGTTAAACAAAGTTATCCGTTGAACCAGTCAAGTCCACTCCTAGCCATAGACCCAAGAGAAATGAGAACATGTGTCTACCCAAAGACTTGGGCATGATGTCCACAGCAGTATTATTCATAATATCCAACAAGTGGAAGCAACCCAAATGTCTATCAGTGGACGAGTGGATAAAGAAAATGTGGTATATCCATGCAATGAAATATTATTCAGACTTAAAAAGGAATAAAAGTGCTGATCCCTGCAAAAGACAATATGGATAAGCCTTGAAAATATTATAAGTAAAAGAAACTAAGTCACTGAAAAACAAGTGTTGTATGATTACGTTTATATGAAATGTCCAGAATAAGCAAATCCATAGGGATACAAGGGAGCTCGGTGGGTGCCAAGGGCTGTGGTCAGAGGTAACGACGGCTCATGTGTCAGGACTTCTTCTGGGGCTGATGAAAATGTTCAGGAATTGGATAGTGGTGATGATGGCACAACCTTGGGAATGTACTAAAACCACTGAATCATATACTTTAAAAGGATAAATTCTATAGCATTCAAATTTTAATCTCAATTTTTTAAAAGACGTTAAGAAATAAGGAGACCAGTGCCTCTGAGAGAGGGAGAATGATGTCTGGCACACAGCAGCGTAGAAGTTGCTCAGGGGGCTGGCTCAGTGGCAAAGAACCCGCCTGTCAGTGCAGGAGACACAGGTTCGATCCCCGGTCCAGGAAGACCCCACACTCCAAGGAGCAGCTGAGCCCTTGGCCCACAACTACTGAGTCTGTGCTCTAGAGCCCGGGAGCCATGACAACTGAGCCCATGCACCCTAGAGCCTGCGCTGGGCAACAAGAGAAGCCGCTGCAATGAGAAGCCCGCGCCCCGCAAGCAGGGAGCAGCTCCTACTCAATGCAGCCAGAGAAAAGCTCCCGCAGCAATGACGATCTAGTCAGCTCAGTTCAGTTCAGTTCAGTCGCTCAGTCGTGTCCGACTGTTTGCAACCCCATGAATCACAGCACGCCAGGCCTCCCTGTCCATCACTAACTCCCGGAGTTTACTCAAACTCATGTCCATCGAGTCGGTGATGCCATCCAGTCATCTCATCTTCTGTCTTCCCCTTCACCTCCTGACCCCAATCCCTCCCAGCATCAGAGTCTTTTCTAATGAGTAAAGTCTTCGCATGAGGTGGCCAAAGTACTGGAGTTTCAGCTTCAGCATCAGTCCTTCCAATGAACACCCAGGACTGATCTCCTTTAGGATGGACTGGTTGGATCTCCTTGCAGTCCAAGGGACTCTCAAGAGTCTTCTCCAACACCACAGTTCAAAAGGATCAATTTTTTGGTGCTCAGCTTTCTTCACAGTCCAACTCTCACATCCATACATGACCACTGGAAAAACCATAGCCTTGACTAGACAGACCTTTGTTGGCAAAGCAATGTCTCTGCTTTTTAATATGCTGTCTAGGTTGGTCATAACTTTCCTTCCAAGGAGTAAGCGTCTTTTAATTTCATGGCTGCAATCACCATCTGCAGTGATTTTGGAGCCCCCCCAAAATAAAGTCTGCCACTGTTTCCACTGTTTCCCCATCTATTTGCCATGAAGTGATGGGACCAGATGCCATGATCTTAAGTTTTCTGAAAGTTGAGCTTTAAGCCAACTTTTTCACTCTCCTCTTTCACTTTCATCAAGAGGCTTTTTAGTTCCTCTTCACTTTCTGCCATAAGGGTGGTGTCATCTGCATATCTGAGGTTATTGATATTTCTCCCAGCAATCTTGATTCCAGCTTGTGCTTCTTCCAGCCCAGCGTTTCTCATGATGTACTCTGAATATAAGTTAAATAAGCAGGGTGACAATATACAACCTTGACGTACTCCTTTTCCTATTGGGAACCAGTCTGTTGTTCCATGTCCAGTTCTAACTGTTGCTTCCTGACCTGCATACAGGTTTCTCAAGAGGCAGGCCAGGTGGTCTGGTATGCCCATCTCTTTCAGAATTTTCCAGTTTATTGTGATCCACAGTCAAAGGCTTTGGCATAGTCAATAAAGCAGAAATAGATGCTTTTCTGGAACTCTCTTGCTTTTTCGATGATCCAGCGAATATTGGCAATTTGATCTCTGGGTCCTCTGCCTTTTCTAAAACCAGCTTGAACATCTGGCAGTTCACGGTTCACGTATTGCTGAAGCCTGGCTTGGAGAATTTTGAGCATTACTTTACTAGTGTGTGAGATGAGTGCAATTGTGCGGTAGTCTGAGCATTCTTTGGCATTGCCTTTCTTTGGGATTGGAACGAAATCTGACCTGTCCAGTCCTATGGCCACTGCTGAGTTTTCCAAATTTGCTGGCATATTGAGTTCAGCACTTTCACAGCATCATCTTTCAGGATTTGAAATAGCTCAACTGGAATTCCATCACCTCCACTAGCTTTGTTCGTAGTGATGCTTTCTAAGGCCCCCTTGACTTCACATTCCAGGATGTCTGGCTCTAGGTGAGTGATCACACTATCATGATTATCTGGGTCGTGAAGATCTTTTTTGTACAGTTATTCTGTGTATTCTTGCCACCTCTTCTTAATATCTAATAATGACGTTCTAGCACAGCCAAAAATAAATAAATAAAATTAGTTTTAAAAAAAGTCACGCAGTGTGTACTTGTTGAAGTGACATAAAAGCGAGACTAATTAACCCCGTTGTGGCCCCCGTCTTTCCCCTGTGGGGAAGAGACCTCTGGATCCCCAAATGCTGAGAACCGGGAGCCGCAGCTCTCTGTGGGCCTGGTTGGTTCAGATTTCTCCACAGCTGAGGCTTCTCACTCAGCCCCTCCCACTCCAGGGGACAGACGGAGGAGCTCTGGGGAAGAAGCGCCACCTGATCCCAGGAAAAGACTCCTGAGGTGAAAGGAACCATCCCAAGCCCCATGATCTGCTTCATTGGACTGGTCCTTCACTTCCTCCCCCTTGTGGAACCTGCGCTGGGCCCTCTGAACCTCAGTTTTCCTGCCCATCACTGGGGGAAAAGGGAAATGAGCCCTCAGCCCTGGCCTGGGGCTTGATGCCATGAGAGGAGACCATGCCTTTGTGTGAGCGGGGCAGGAACTTCTAAGCCTCTGAACCGACAGCCTGGGGCCCAGGTCAGGGTCTGCTCCCCGCGTGCTGATGGGAGCTGCCAGCAGGGGAGCCCTGCGAAAAATAAGTTCCCCCCAGTGATCTGGGAGAGTGGGGAGGACTTGGAAAACAAGGCACTGTCCAGAAAGATGGGAAGGGGTGCAGGCTGGACGACCCTGGGTGTTTGGAGGTCAAAGTGCAATGACACGAGGCCGCAGAGATTCAGACACAACTGAAGCAACATATTAAGCCCCGGGGGCACCGTGCAAGGCCGTCAAGGTGGCCCCTGACGCCCTTTGCAGGATAGGCAGACGAGTCTATTCCAGAGACCCCCGACACTTGAGGCTCAAGGGGTCAAAGCCACAGAGCTAGAGGTGTGGCTGGTCTTATGTCTCTGCGGCTGCACAAGGTCCTTGCTCGTATTCACTTCCCTCAGTGTCAGCGCCTGGCAGCAGGACTAGCCAGAACTCAGGATGGAGGCAGAGAGGGCAGGCCTGGACCCCCGACCCTGGAAACCCCTGGCCTGAAACCGGCCTGGAGCTGAAGGGACGAGGCTCCAGGTCCCAGACTCCAAGCCGGGATGACTCCAGATCCCCACCTAGTGGTGAGAGGCGGGTACTGCCGCACAGACCACGCCGCTCAATGAGACAGGTCCACGCAGGTCAGCCGCGACCCACTCTCCACCAACAAACACGCCCATCCGGGCCTGGGGTGAGAGGGGCCCAGGAGAGAGGGGCTCTTAGGAGGCAGAGAAGGTCCCACCAGCTGACACCAGAGGGCTTCACTGCCCTCCGGATTTCTCTGTAGCAGCCTGGTCAAATGTCGGGACTCTGTGCTCCGCCGCAGACCCTCCAACACACAGGCCCCTCCCACCACCCCCTAGCCTGACCCCCAAGTCTAGGACACTTACCCCAGGCTCAGCGACTTGGCGGTCTGTCACCCCAGACGGCAGGGTCTCACTGGCCGAAGCTGGTCCCCAAGGTAGAAGGGGTCACCCAGCTCTGGTGGGCTCAGCCCTGGCTGCTGCCCAGGCCGGGGGAGAATTTGCCCTGCCCCCAGATGGCCCCCAGGTCCCATCCCCAGGCTCCTCCAAAAGGGCGCCTCCTCCCCAGGAGGAGGAACAGGAAACGAGCATTCACTGCGCCAGGCGCTGTTCTGAACAGCCCCTCACTTCAGCCTCTAACAACCCCGGGAGCTAAATACTATCATCTCCAGTTTGAAGAATCGATGGGGAGGAGTAAACTAATTTGCCAACGTCACCCCAGAGAATAAGACTCAGTTCAGTTCAGTTCAGTCGCTCAGTTGTGTTCCAGTCTCTGAGACCCCGTGGACTGCAGCACGCCGGGCCTCCCTGTCCATCACCAACTCCGGGAGCTTACTCAAACTCACGTCCAACTATAAAACGATGTGAGCGACATCTACTCAGGAGGGAGATGGCCGAGGGGAAGGTTCTAGGAGGAGGAAGTGATTCCAGGCAGGGGGCAGGGCATGAGTGTGAGAAGTCCCGGAGGCAAGGCCAGAGGGTTACCCCAGACCTGGGTAGATGGGCAGTGGGATGGAGGTGCGGGGGCTGGGCGGGGGGGAGGGGGGGGCGCTAGGCGGGACTCATATAAGCCCCTCTCCCAGGCCTGACCCCAAGAGCACAGGAAGACTTTGGAGGGCATCAAGTGACCTTATCTGTTCTGTATTTCAAGAAGGTCCTGCAGGCAGGAAAGATCAGTGGGCAGACACACTGGGAGACTCCCACTGGTCCTGGGCGGAGGGGCTTGCCCTGGAATCCGAGGATGTTTTTGGCTCAAGGCAGGGGTTCAGTGGCAGCAGAGACCCAGAGGCCAGAGAGCCCCAGAGCCCCTGGGGAAGGGTCACCCAGCGTGGCTGGAGAGCGGGGTTTGAGGGCTGGGAGGGCCCGTAGTCCATTCAGGCTGCTGTAACAAAATTCCAGACTGGGCACCTTATAAACAACAGACATTTCTTTCTCCCAGTCCTGGAGGCTGGAAGTCCGAAATCCAGGTGCCAGCATGCTCCGATAAGGACCTTCTTCCAGGCCACAGATGCAAAGGAGAGAGTCTCTTTCTCTTCTTCTTTTTTTTTTTTTAACTTTATTGAGATAATTTATGGGGTATCTTTTATGACAGCACTGATCCCATTCAAGAGAACCCGATCCTCACGACCTAAGCAGCTCCCAGAGTTTCCACCTCCTAATACCATCACTTTGGGAGTTAGGTTTCAACATGGACTTTAGGGGGACACAAATGTTCAGACCATACAGCAGCCTGGAGGCTTCTCCTGCAGAGGCAAGTCCTCAGGCAAGATACCTGCCCTCCCCCTGGGCCTCAGTCCTCAGAGAGAGAGGAGGCCCCACTGGCCCTCAGGGGCTGTCTGTAGTTGGCTCCAAGTGAACGTGCAGCTACTGATCCAGGGCCTGGCACACAGCCTGAAAGGACCAGGTATGGGCTTCTGGAGGGGGCATTTCATTCATTCACTCATTCGGTCACTCATTCAGCAAATGTTTTTTGCACTGCTTCCACGTGTTAAGCAGTTTTAGGTCTAGGGACCCAGAAATAAGCAAAGCAGACACCAGCGCTGCCTTGGGGGAGCCAGTGACCTCATAGGAAGTGTGTTAGTCACTCAGTCGTGTCTGACTCTTTGTGGCCCACCAACCGCAGCTCACCAGGCTCCTCTGTTCATGAAAATTATCCAGGCAAGAATACTGGAGTGGGTTGCCATTTCCTTCTCCAGGGGATCTTCCAGACCCAGGGATGGAACCTGGGTCTCCTGCACTGTTTACCGTCTGAGCCATCAGGTAAGCTCCTAGGAAACAGACCCTAAACAAATATGTCCCTTCCCAGAGGAAATGTGGCAAGGCCAAAAGGCGGAGTGGGAAAGCGCTTGGACCTAGCAAAGTGGGGCAGGGGGAGAACCTCAGAACTTCAGAGAGGCTGGAGCTGCTTTCTCCATGGAAAACCACCCCCACCAAGGGGGTGTAGGCTTGTCTCTATATGTTTGCATGCACGAATGTCTGTGTGGTAGGTACAGATATGTCTGTAGGTGTTTCTGTGTGTTTCTGTGGGCATTTGTGTGTCTAAGTGTGTTTCTCTGTATGTCTCTGTGCATCTGTGTGTGTGTGCAGGTCTGTGTGGGTTTGTGTGTGGTTGTTAAATGCATGCCTCTATGTGTATGTAGAACTGTCCATATATGTCTACATTTGTGTGTCCGTGTGGGGGGTTAGCATGTTACATCTGGGTCTCCACGTATGTGCATGCATGTGTGGGAGTGTCAGTGTGTGAGTGGCAGGGTGACCAGCTGGGTGACTTGCTAGGATCTAAAGAGTTTCTCAGAACTTGATCTATCAGTACAAACGTCAGAACTGTAGTAGACACAGTCATGTCAGAGTTGTGGGAGGCCAAAGCTGGGAGGGTGGGCAGCCCCTCCAAAGAGGAAATAAGACCCCAAAAATGATGATAACAGAGTGTGTGTGCTCAGTTGTGTCCAACTATATGTGGCCCCACGGACTGCCGCCTACCCGTCTCCTCTGTCCACGGAAATTCTCCAGGCAAGAGTACTGGAGTGGGTTGCCATTTCCTTCTCCAGGGGATCTTCCCGACCCAGGGATCAAACCCAGGTCTCCTGCATCTTCTGCAGTGGCTGGTGGGTTCTTTATCACTGCGCCAAAGTGGGGTAAGGCTAAATTAGAAGGGGGGTGGCCTGGACCGAGTGCCCAGTGCGTTGGGCAGGAACTCTCAGGGCTCCAGGAAGGAGCCCAGGCTTGGGGTTTGCCATGCCATTACCCAAGACTTGCTTCTTAGCAGCTCTGTAACCTTGGGCAGGTCTAAGCCTTGGTTTTCTCCTCTGTAAAATGGGGATGAGCATATCCACTGCCCAGCTGAGAATGAAATAAGAAAAGGCATGCCCAGCATGGGCACATGGTGGGTTTTCCACAGCTCCTCCCCTCGGGCTGAGGAGAAGGTGTGGTGGGGCCAGAGAATACCTTGTTCTCTAGGGGACGGAAATCAACAATGAGGAGAGCAAATGCGCCTGAGCTTAGCACTCGCTGGGTGACGCCACCTCTGCTAGGGTTTTAACCAGAGGAAGTCACTGACCCTTGTGGGGGGGGTGGGGGGGGAGGGACCCTGCCGGGCTGACATGAAGCAGGGCGGCCACCCTTCCCCTGATGTCCTGGTCTTGGGCTCTGAGCCAGGCTGCTTCTCCCATGGACACGTGGCCTGGTGGGCCACAAAGGGCACCCAGCCCCTTTGCCCTTTCCCAGCCCCGAGGCTGACTCTTACCCATCATCACTTCATCAGCTAACATTTCCAAGGACCAGGCCCGTGGGATTGTGTAAGAACTCTTCCTTTATTTACTGGATGGCTTGGGGGCACTTCATTTCACCTCCCTGAACCTCACTGTCATCAGCTGTGAAATGGGGATTTATCACGAACACCCTGCCAATGAAAAAAAAAGTAGTAAGAAGAAAAGGGGGCTTCCCTGATGGCTCAGATGGCAAAGAATCTGCCTGCAGTGCAGGAGACCTCGGTTCAATACCTGGGTTGGATCCCTGGGTTGGGAAGATCCCCTGGAGAAGGGAATGGCAGCCCATTCCAGTATTCTTGCCTGGAGAATTCCATGGACAGAGGAATTCTGTCCTGGCAGGCTACAGTCCATGGGGTTGCAAAGAATCAGACACGACTGAGTGACTAACACTTCACTTTCAGTGAAAGCCCATGCACAAAAGTGCTTTGACTGCGCCCCGCGCCCCCCCCCCCCCAAGCCTTCCTCCAGCTAAGGAATTAGCCTGTTGGGCATCCCAGGTCTGGGAGGCACCCTTAAACATGAGTACCTGAATGTGCTCCATGAGTTTCCCCTTGTTTCTTTTGAAGAAGTCGCAGTCAGCAAATAAACTGCAGTGCTGGGTGCCCAAACCACCCTCCATCAAGCTACGCCTCTGCTGCAGCTTGTACCAAGGCGGAATCTGGGTTGGATGGGGGAGGAACCACATCCCACCAGGATGCTGGAGGCAGCTGGAGCCAGCCGGTTCCGGAAGTGTTCAGGACCTGGAATGTGATTTCCTAACTGTGAATTCATTCTGGCCGCCAGCCCTGCCCGCACTCCCAGGAATCTCATCAACAACAGCCTCTGTGGATGACCCCTCCCATCCTCCAGGCTTAGGTTCCTCAAACCTTAAATGGAAGGTCCCAGCCTTTTATCTTTAGACTTTGACTGGGGGCTGGAGTCTTGGCAATGGGAGATCAAGATCACCTGGTCGCTCACTGACCAATTTGATTTTACTCCAAACCACTTATTTTTGGGAGGAGGATTTGGGGCCCAGAGGAGAAAGTCCCATTGTCTAAGGTCATTAGACACTGGAGGACATTCAGGTACAGCGACTCAGAGCTTGACCTTGTCCCTATCCTCCCAGCTTCAGTGGTAGATGGACATGGAGAGAACTACTAAACTTCCAGGGTTCCAGCCTCTCCTGGGTTACACTGTGTTGAAGGGGAAAGAGCCGGAAGCCGCCGAGTACACCGGCCGGGATCACACAACAAGTTGGCGAGTGTGTCCTGGCTTTCTAGCTGTGGACCCTTAGTTGATAAGAAGGGAGGTCATCTTGGGAGTGAGATAACCAGAGCACCTCCGGGGACCTTAAGCATCAAGTGGAATCAACCTTTCAACCCCGCCACCGGAATCAACTTGGGCCTCACACTCCTTCCTCCCCGTTCAAACCTGACCCAGAACCTCGGTGGCTTGTAAACTCAAGGGAGAGACTGTCAGGCTGACTCCTGGGCCCTCCTCAGTCCCCACCACTTCCCACTGGAACAGCGCAGACCCAAAGCCTCCCCAGCATCTGGCTCCCGGGCCGACGCGGGCAGGACCCTGGGGGAGAAGCTTTGCAAAGTTCTCCGGGGCGGGGCGTGGTGGCGGCGCTGTGCGCATCCTGCCCGACACCGCCCTCGACCTTGGAGACTGAGTAGGGGGAGGTGAGCTGGGGGAAGGCGCCTCGGGGGACCTCCAAGCGGGAAGCATCCTGGGTCCCGCCCGTCCCTTCACCCCACACCTTCGAGGGCCCCTCAGCGGGCAAAGCAGTTCGTCGGGCGCGCAACGAGACCAAGCCCATAGCCCCGCTTCTGAGACGCCTGGAAAGCGGTCGACCGGCGGCCTCCAGCTCCGAGGGGGATCGCGAAGGCTCCAGACCGCCTGGCAGGCGGAGGGCGGCCGGGCCGGGCCGGGCCGGGCCGGGGCGGGGTGGGCGTGGGGGGTGTTTGCAGGTGGGGCTTCGCAGGCCAGGGAACTGGCCCGGCAGGGCGGTCCCAGGAAAAGGGAAGAAGCCCCCCAACCCATCCCGAGCCTCGGGCAGTTCCATCCTCCTCTGTCCGGAGTTTCCTTCGGGTGCGCAGAGCGCCTCAATCTCTCAGCAGCCTGCGTCCATCCCCTGGGCCTGCGGCCCCGTCTCTGTGCGGATCTTGAGGCGGCTCTGGGTCCGAGGTAGGCTCCAGCCCCGGGCGGGCTGTCCGGCCGCCGCTCGGCCCCTGGCCTGGAGCGCCATCTGGTGGACATGTAGGGGGTTGCCACGGCCTGAGGACGCGGCCCGCTCCAGGTCCGTTCTCCGCCGAGAGCTGCGGACCGGGGAGCCGGGCAAAGAGGGGCTGCCGTCGGCTCGGGGAACCAGGTGCTTCAAGGAAGGAGTGAGGGGTAGGGCGAGAGGGTCCGCGCCTCTAGAGAACACAGAGGAGTTTTAGGGGCAAACCAAAGTCCCCGACGCGTTCCGGACAGAGACTGGAACGTATTCAGCGAGCGTGACCAAGCTGCCCTGCCAAGGGCGCGCGCGGGGCAGTGCCCAGAGAGGACCCGGAGCTCAGGCTCCATCCCCTTGGCCCCTGACCCCCGGGAGCGCACAGGTCTCCCCTCTGCTGCCCAGGCGGGAGCACAGAGCCCTCGGCCCCTCGCCGGACCGTGTACCCGGGCTGGTGCTACGGAC